>NC_057803.1:689133393-689311038 GCF_018294505.1 Triticum aestivum | reverse complement strand
CACTCGGATGCCCTCGAGGAACCACCATTCGCCCGCGAGCATCGCCGGAGCCCCGCATCGTCTCGGACAGAGGAGGAAGGAGGGGGGAAGACTAGTCAAACCTGACTAGTGGCCCCCCTGGACCCACTGTCAGTGACCCACGCGCGTCCACGCTGGAGTAAGTGGAGGCTTAAATCCAAAATACGCCTTCGACGTGGTCAGTTCGAATCATTTTTCTTTTTCTGTTTTATTTAAAAAACCAGATTTTTGACCATAGCTTTGACCGCCTATAACTTTTTAATTATAGCTCCAAATGAGTTGATTCTTTTTCCTACCTCTCTCAAATTTAATCTAGTTTATTTTAATATTTATTTGATTTTTTTAAACAACTTTTTGTGCTGTTTTGAATTTGTGTGTTGATTCAAATTTTATTTAAAATAGGACTTTGGAGAGAGAGAAGAAAACTTTCAAAAGTTTTGTAGTGCACCCTGCCTTTCCACACATTGAAGGCAAGCATTCTGAACCCTGGCATAATTTTTTGCATGCATTGTTTGACACGATCATGACACCACCCCAATACGTAGAACTCGTTATTTTATGTGGTGATGTGATCATTTGCATGAATGCTTATTGAAAATTTTCCTTGCTGTTGGAAATGGACATGCTTGTGATAGTGATCATCCTCGTATGCCTTTCATGCCTACCGGAAGGAAAACGGGAAAGTCTCTGTCTTGGGTAGATCCGAGCTTGTCACTAGTTTCTCGTCGAGACGAGTGTGTCCGGCATGGCATGAGTGGTATGATGAGTGGTGATTTTGTCTGTTGGATGAAATATATTCGTTATGCTAATCATGCAGGGAATACTTAAACCTCCTGAGTCGACCATAGATCGAGTCTTGTTCCAGTAACCCCCATACTTGTTTCGTACTACCACTCGTCTCTACAACAAGTAGAGTACGGTTCAGTAAGTTGTCAACCCCTTTCTAGCACACACCATACAGAGAGGCCATGGTGGAAGATACCGGTTGTAGCTGGTAGGCAGGCCACCTGGTCCGGGGGCATGGGTGTTTCCGATTGAGACCGAGAGGGGAGGCCACCCCTTAGAGCGTGCGATATAAATTTGATCCCATGCTACGCGAGGTTGTAGCCTCCCTACTTAGAGTTTTGCTTGACAGGTGTCGTGGGTGATTCCAGACACATGTGAGTTAAGCTGGTGTGTGCAAGTTAGGTGTGTTTTCAACTAAAAGGCCGTAGACGGAATTAGTCCCGATGGACTAAAGGAATCCGTTACTCGTGGGTAAAGAGTACACCCTCTGCAGAGATTAAACCTATTCGAATAGTCGTGTCCATGGTTAAGGATTACAGTCTGGGATGGGTCTAGTGTCGGTCTTAGTGTCGGTCTTCGGAGGAGAAACTGTTAAACCAGAACTGGGATCACGACTTGATACTTGTGATGATTATGATTATTATTTTGTTGTGGACTAACCCGTTATGTTAATGGCATTATCAAATATCCCTGGGATGGTTCTACCTCCTGGATATTCACTGTGATTATTTATAAGCCCTTTATGTGGTGTCGCTTAGACGCCCGACTATGGCATGCTTGTTATTTCTTTTATAAGCCCTTTTATGTGGTGTAGCTCAGACGCCCGACTGAGGCATTTCTCTTTGTTTACTAACCTTTCGAGGCGTCGCTTCAGACACCCGATCGGTGCATTTTATTATTACTATGTTATCGCATATTCATAAATAACCTGCTTGCATGCATCAGAGTTTTTATTATCTTTTGTGACTGAAGTCATGAACATAAAATATTTCAGTACATCGTTGTTATATTATACCCGTGTTCATAATGTTTGCGAGTACATTCAAAGTACTCACTGGCTTGTCCCTGGCTATTGTCTTGGCCAGATTTCTTGCGCGGAGAGGAGCGACCATGACGACAGTCCCGGAACCTAAGCAACAGTGATAGCAGTCTCGCGAAGATAGGAGTTAGCCTGGTCAGCTGTTCCTGTGGGAAATGGAGTCCCATAAACGCTGATGATTCACAACCCGCTTCCGCCATCAACCACTAGAAACCATTTGTTGTACTCACAGGCCATAATGGTCTTGTGCTACATATTTTGTATTTTTTGCTTTTAGTTCTGTAAAAAGTTGGTGTCTCATCAGCTAACAGTAATCCTGGGGCTGGTGAGCACAAAGGCTATTTTCTGGGAAATTAATAACCGGAAAACCGGTCGCCACATACCCCTTCACCGTTTCTTAAATATCTGGAGATCCGTAACTCCGATTGGGGTGAATGTTTTGCCCAGATCTTTCTCATAAAATTAGCTTTCTTGCGCCAAAAGAAGAGCATCAACCGCCTTACGGGTGGCCCACGATAGCCCAGGGCACGCCTGCCTCCCTGGGGCGCGGCCCCCCTGTCTCGTGGCCACCCTGGACACTGTTTCGCGTTGATTTTACTTCCCAAAAATCACAAATATTCCAAAAAAAATCTTTGTCTGTTTTTATCCCGTTTGGACTCCGTTTGATATTGGGTTTCTGCGAAACAAAAAAACATGCAACAGACAGAAACTAGCACTGGGAACTGGATCAATATGTTAGTCCCAAAAAATAGTATAAAAAGTTGCCAAAAGTATATAAAAGTTGAATAATATTGGCATGGAACAATCAAAAATTATAGATACGACGAAGACATATCACGCCACGCCTGTCTCTGCTCCCGTTCTGGCTCCCGTCGCCCTGACTGTGCCAGCGCCCATCCCCGTGGCATTGATGGGCTGGGAGCCGCACATAGTCGCCGAGCTTGATGCCACGGGGTTCCACGAGGTCCCCGCCGACTTTCACGCGCCCGTGCACTTGCCAGCACATGCTCCTGCGCGTGCACTGACACGCACGCTCGTGCCGGTGCCCGTGCACCTGCCAGCGCATGCGCCTGTGCGTGCACTGACGTGCGCGCCCATGCCGGTGCCCATGCACACGAATGTCTCCGCCGCGCTATTGACAACACCTGTCCCCGCGCGGGTCCCAGTGCCCCCCTCAGCGGCATGGATGGCCGTCGTCGACCACTTCCTTGCACCAACGCCAGTCGCCTCCTCCCGCCAGTTGACTCGCTCTGAAGTCCAGAACATTTGGCCTTCCTTGAAGCTAGGCCAACATCCAGGAGTACGCCAACAACGGCGCAAGACGCCGCCGTCGCCGTCGGTCAGTGGCCCAACGACACACAGAGCACGGTAGAGGAGCCGCTTCCCACCGCGAGACGCCCTCGCCGCCGCCGCGTAATCTAAATTTGCCATGAAAAATGTTCGGATTGCCATGCTTAAAATCCGAATGTTTATCATTTCCATTTATTTTATATCGATCATCGTATAATTTAAAGTCGAAGTCAGTTGGAATGAAATGTATGGTTTGATCGATTGAATGTTCTGCTAGAGTCGTATCAAATTATATATAAAAGATCATCAAGCCACATGTATTCCTTGTCATCCAACGACCTAGACTGCTTCAATGTCAAGCACTCAACACGTTTAGCGTGCAGTTAATTTCATGCCAAAAATAATGCTAATCACATGACAACACGCAAATAATATCCTAGTAGTTAATATCCGCATGCACTTAATATACTTCCAAATTAACGTGCATTGCACGTACACACTGACTAGTGCTGCTAGTACGTGAAACTGGTGCCGTGACTTGTGAATGCGTCTAGATATGGTCAACGGCAACATCACCCGCGAGTTCTTCCTGTTTGCCCGTGCGTCTAAACGCAGAAGGGGAAGAGAAAGAGAGAGATCACACATGGAACCCACCAGTAAGTGAAGGCGAATAGTACTAAAAATAATATTACATGTTATCCATTAATTAGGTTGTGGTAATATAAAACATTATATGAACAAAGGGGGTACAACAAACAATGTTGTTCTACGTATGTTGCCTATTGACGTGCGGCTTGAAGGCCCGGTCGCATGTTCGATCCTCGTGCTTTATTTTTTAATTTGTATATGGGTCCAAATTTGTTTCATGACATGTGGGCCCCTCGGTGTGTAGTTTGTAGCACTTTAATTTGTGGGTCAAAATTTGTTCCATTCCAAGTGGACTATCGGTGTGTAGTTTTGTAGCTTATTTATAATAATTAAAGAGAACAACATAGTTTTTTCAATAACACCATGGTGCGACGTTGAAGGCGAGAAAGGATGTGCGAGAGAGCCATGACCGAGCAAGAGCGAAATCAACTAGGGGAGTTGTGTGGGTTGCAATGGTGTTTGGAGTAGTTGTGGGCAGAATGCTACGAAAATATAATCTAAACCGACCGGAATAAATGCCTACACAAATTAATCCAAGGTTGGAGTGCCCCTCGCAATGTAAATAGCTCCGGCTTTGCGAGGGATGGAGAGGTAGTAGCTTCAACACGTGGAAGATACGGTGTGAGAAAGCGAGGTCAATCGAGAGACATATAGATAGAGAGACAAAGTGAGTGTGGTCCGACATTCATTGAACAAATATATATGCTCTGGAGAGATATTGTCCGATTGAGCTTTTGGCAAGGGTAAGGGCTGTAAGATAGAGCTTGAGAGATGATCCAGTCACAGACGTGTAGATATATTTTGTGCGTGGGAGGAAGCAAGGTCAACCGATCACATAGGGTCGCCGTGCGATCGAAAAAGTGAGACGGGTTGGAGAGAGTGACCTAGATAGACGATGTGCGTGAGAGAGTATACAATGTGAATAGGTCGAATTGGGCTCAAACATGGTGATATATCTTTTTTGTCCGAGAAAGAGCAAGGTCAATCAAGATATACGGAGAGAGATAGATAGAGAGAGAGAGAGAGATTGAGTGAGCGTGGCCCACCATGAGGTCAAAAGAGTGGCGGCCGCTTGGATGGACTGACCTAGATAGACAATCTGCGTGAGAGAGTATAGAGTGTGTCGATCGAGGCCCGAACAGGGAGATATATCATTTGTGTGTGAAAGAAAACGAGGTTAAACGAGACTCAGATAAAGAGAGCGAGATTGAGCGAGTGTGGCCCGCCGTGCGGAAGAAAGAGTGAGACAGTCTCAAGGGAGTGACCTAGATATACAACATGCGTGCGTGCGCACGAGAGGTTGGGGGCTAGAGAGGCAATGCATGTATTTAGCGCGAGAGGGTGAGAGGGGAGAGGGGGGAGAGAGAGCTCGGCATGGGGTGCAATGGCGGGTATGTGAGGTAAATACATTTGGTATCAGAGTGGAAAAAGGGGTTGTGTAGTTGAGAGACTTAGAGATCGAAACATGGAGAGAAAGAATGAACGTGTGTTGGAAACTGATAGCTTCCTAAGGTGGTTAGGAGAGGAAGATTGACCGATACAAGAAGTATGTAGCGTTTGTGCGGGGGGGGCTAAAAACAACATTTGAATGTACATATTACGAGACTTAATATCGATGTTTCAATTCGGTGTACATTGTAAGATTTGAACCGAGGACCAGGTATACGGGTAATTATTTCGAATTCGTGCCATACTAAGTTTCGAAAAGTTGACATTGACTCAATTTGTTGTGCTATTTTGTAGGTCATATGTTTGAATCCATCCAAAAAATTTCTCACTACCATGGTGTTCATCATATACATATGAATTTGTATTAAAAAAGCAGTGTGGATATAGTGAAATTGCGAAATCCACGTTAGAATTGGAGATCGCTACGTGACACACACTCTAATTCAAATAACTAACTACGTGACACACACTCTAATTCAAATAACTAATTATGTGACACACACTCTAATCCACATTAGCGTGGGTACCGTTTTGAATTTTTTTCAAATAAATCCTCATTAATTAATTTATAGTACTCCCTCTGTTCACTTTTATAAGATCTTAAGACATTTCAGACAATGTGTAAAACAGTTCATATTAAGTTGTCTGAAATGACTTACAAAAGTGAATGTATGGAGTATCTCGTTTTGAATGACTAATTATTTGCAAGGAAAACACGGGCATGGTAATACATACAGATTCGTTTGCAAATGAAAGAAGATTCATTTGCATTCTCAAATGTAGGCGCACCAGGCAGACCAGGGTCGTGTCGGGGTGGACGCTGCATCGGTGCCTTAAAGGCAACTGCCCTTGGGTGATTGACATGTTGGGCCCACATGTCATGGACACAAAGGCATGTGCCTTAAGGCACCGAAGCATAGTTCTGTCGGGGTGGTCGCGTGTGTCGGACGGACGCGTAGCACCCAGCCACCCACCCCCCTCCCCCCAAAAAAAGGACAACGACAATATAAGTTCGCGCTTCCACGTTTCGGATTGAAATATCTGGCGGCCCCAATTCCAGCCCTGCAAAATCTCTCTTCTCCACCGTCCCCTTCCGCGCCCAGATTGCTCAAATCCCTAATTCACCGCCATCCCTTGAATCACCCCTCGTCTCGTCTCTTTCCCCATCGTTCCCCACCTTTGTGCCGGACGACGACGACGAAGACGACGGTCACGCTTCACCATCGCACCGGAGCTACCTCATCTACACCCTCGTCCACTACACCGGGTGGTCCACCAACAATGTTGGCTGCCGCAACCGACGTGCCTCACAGACACCGAGTTCCACCGCATCAGGTGCGCTTCACCGACGCTGTCTCACAACTCACCGGGGCTACTTCACCGAGCACATCGTCACACCTCCGCCCCCTGAGGCCGTTGGGGCTTCACCAACGGTCTCGTCCACCGCATCGTAGCGCTCCACTGCCACTCAAGATCTGCATCCGTGCGCGGCCAGCCAACGCCAGCGCATCACCCTCAACGGCTCTGAAGTGACCCACACTCTAGCTAGGCGAGCATGCCCAAACGCCGGCCCGAACTAGGTATCCACACATCACTCCCTTGTGCACTGTTCCGACGATGTTTGGATATCCTTTCACTGCTCTCTTTGCTTACACGCCTATGCAACTCTGACTTTAACTCTTATTTCTTCTGGAGATATCATCTGAAACAAGCAAATCCATTTTTAGCGAAGCATCACGGCACTACGGGATCTGGTACACATCCTGCACACCCGTATAACCTTGTAAGTATCTGTCCTCCGGTACAACATCAAGGTCGATTCCTCTTATTTGATCAACCATTCTCCATGTCAAAAATGCAGAGGGGGATGCAAGGAGCACAAGGCCTGCACATCCAAGCAAGTGGTAACATGGACTTGTACATGGAACATCTCAAGCGCAAGTAGAGCTGCAGTGAGCCTGTACAACAAGCTAGCGTAAGTCCCTGTATTTCATTTAATTCATACTGGCATTCGTGTATGATTTGTGTGCACTGGCTGATCCACGAATTCAAGTTACCAGGGGCGAACATTTAACTTAAAAAATACGAAGGCACTTGCACTTCGGAAATCAACATAACTTGAGAAATGTGAAGCTACATGCACTTTGAAAACCAACTAATGATCCAAAGTAGTTCATATTATAAACACTAAATGATGCAAGCATCAAAAAACACAAAATGCAACATGGTGTACAAGGACTACAAACATGGTATGTACCTGCTTGAATTATTCGTTCTCTGGCTGAAAATATCAAAGTGTAATTGCACATATAACCAGTGCGCAAACTGCATATCAATATATCTATCCTGCACAAGTATGCCAATAGTTTCAAACAACAGATTAGAAAAATATTTATGCTATGTTGTCATGATACGGGGACTTTCTGGTAGATGGCCTCGACGTTTCCTCAAGCTATGAAAATGCACTATAATTTGCTTGTCATCAATGCCTGCAAATCTCTGTCTCTCTCAACATAGTAGATCATCATTAGACACTAAATCCTTCAATGAGCTTGCAAAATGCTTGCATTAGATCCCTCATTAGACACTATATGTTCATCACCAGGAGCATGTAAAATGTTTGCATCAAATCCTTCATTAGCAGTCTGTTCATTAGACACTTCAGGCTCAAGAACAACATGAGCTTGTATGTTTGCACCGGAAACTTGATTAGATACATCAGATTCAGTCAGTTCAGTATTGATTGGGGGAGTTATAAAATAAGTATAAATTGGTTTCATTTTTTCATAGATTCCCTACATACAAGCAGTTTTAGAACACCGTCAGGTTTAACTATTGGCCAGAAATTGAAGAGTTGAATTAGATATAATCAGGGATGTGATGTACCTGCTCATTGCACATGCTAGTCTTGCAAGCTGCGACCGTCCGTTTGCGCAAGCTCGATGCCATGCCCGTGTTACCGCCACTGCCTCCCACGCAGGCTACACCCAGGGTTGGATCTTCATCTTCTTGTCCTTCCGTTCGCTTGAAGCCCGGCGACCGCCCTCCAACGAGGGCGCGAGGAAGTGCTGTGTCGGTCTGTCCAGTGGCGGCTAGGTTAGGAGCGGACCAGACTGGAGGCTAGAGCGAATGAATTGGGATTTTGCTGCTGTCGATCGATATGGAAGGCTCTCGTTTGGGCCGCGAGCCTGCTATAGGGCCTGCCTTGCACTTATGTTATTAGCCCATCCAAATTGAAACATTTTTCTTCATTTTTTACATTGCCTGCTCGTGCGTTGGGACGAACAAAACTAGCGTGGGCCAACCTGGACGACTCAAACTAGGTGCACACTTTCCAGCCACCTGAGGCAGCCGCCCATACCAGCCCCTATGGTGGCGTCGCCCCTTTTTGCGTGTATGATTGGATAGTGAAAAATATTCCACTGGCGCTTTTGATTTACCCACAGAATGGTTGAATTGCTTGTTTCTATGAACTGAGTTCGCCAATAATGTGAAGGATGCCAGTCTTTTCATTCTATTGTAGATTGCTTAGATCTCGATATGCCAAAAGTAATCGCGTGAAATATACAGTAAAAGTCAGTGTGATATGTTTGGCTACAACTAGTCTGACTACACGTCCTCATATAACATATCAAGGACGCACCATCTTACCAGATTAACCATTCGACTTACCCATGCAGTGTGGGAAGAAAGAAGTATTGGGACTGCGTATCCAAGCAATTGATGCCATGGACTCCTTCGTACAACCTTGTAAGCAAAAAAGAAGTTGCAGTGTGCCTGTACAAAGAACTAGCGTAAGTTCAGTTACCTGCTTCTCGGAATTTTAGTTAGCCACTTATTGCGAAATTGTTCAATTACGTTGCTTGGCTTAATTTAGTTTGCTACTGATTACATAATGGCACAGCCTGTTAATCATATTGTAGACTGTGCCTATCTATGTGTTTGATACTTACTGTTAAGAATTACTTGTTTGCGTTAACTTAAATATCTACTTGTTTGTTTAACTGCTTTGCTGCTGCAACAGCGGGTTACAATGATGTTAATAACTACTTCTCAGCATCCAATTGAAACTCTTTAATTCCTTGTTTGTTTAACTGGTTTGCTGCTATAACTCCCAGTTGAGATGTTTTGCTAACTTCAACTTTTTTGAATCCAATCGGAACTTTAATGGCAAAACAGGTTAGCCCAAGATCAAAGAGCGAGGTCCCCATGGACGTTGCATCATCCCACAGCAGTGGCACCGGCCCAATCGTGCATTATGAATTGCCAACTGCTGATACTCTAGAGGCTAAACTAGTGGTAGAAAGAGATTCTGCTTCTGCATTTAGAGATGAAGTTGACATGTTGAGGAAGCAAACAGCACAATCACAAGCAGTACTCAAGACAACTATTAAATATTTGGTGGATTTCAAAATGAAACAAGCTGAGACTGACCAGATTGTTAAGGCCCTGAAGGAAAAAAGGAAATTAAATTCCTACTTGGTAAATCATAGGTGAAATGTTCTTTCCATAGTTGAACAACCTTTGTGTTGTCTGTTCATGTAATCAATCAAACCATTTGTTTTAGAGATCATGTAATAATTTTTGTTTTTTTTTGGTTTGTAATTTTATTTGAGCACAAGTCTGTATTAATTGATAAGACTCGGAGACATTTCATTTGGATTGCTGTGCCAGACCTACAAATATGCCAATCGGGCTGAATGTGCATTCAACAATAGTAGTAGTATAGATGGACCATAAGTGGCACGCATCGGAAAGGGCCAAGATGCTGGCTAAAAAAGGATATTGTTGTAGCCAAAAAAAGTACAGCGGCCTGGCTTATGTATGTTAGTTGATATTATTGATCCATATACTCTATAAGTGTTTATATGTCTGTTAGTTCTGTACATTCTTGGTTGATTGACTCGGTATTTGAATCTTGATACATCGCTTGTGTACATATCTAAATGGGAGTACACATTATATTGCGTGTGACATTTGAGTTGGACATGAAGTGTTCCAAATATTTGAATTCACCTTAAACTGGATTCTAGTTTCTGAATTTGAGTATCGGCATTTGTAAACCATATTCATATATGACAGTGGAATACATCTTTGTCTCCTTTTGAAGATATATAAAAACACATAGAATGATTTATAAAGATTCATATAGGAATACAAAATGGATTCGAATTTAGTTCCCAGGGTAAACGTGGATGCTTATTGTCCCAAAATTCGAAAGAAGCAGCAAAATGTCCACTCCCACGTCGGCTGCCCGAAGCCAAGTGTTTGGGAGATGGAAATTACTGTCTACCCATTACACAGACAATCCATCGGCCCGATTTCCACTGCTCTAAATAGGGGTAGGTTAGTAACTTCAATTAGACGTGACACGACTGCCTCTGAGCCCATTCCGACACGGTGGGCGTCAAACATGGGCGGCAAAACACATTTGATTCAAGCTCGTCCGAAAGACCTCTGTTTCTCCCTCCATTCCCCATAATACACGGTGGGCGGCAAAACAAACTCGACTCGGCCGAAATAGATGTAGGCAAATATTTTCAATAGGGGCAGGTTTGTAACTTCACTCAGACATGACACAACCGCCCTACCTGTCAGCCCCGTTCATACACCGTGGGCGCCAACCACCCTCTCCTCGCCCGAAATTGCTCTGGGCAAATATTGGCGAGATGCGAGATTACCGTCCTATCCCCAACCGATGAGACGTCCAGATTTTAAACGGGGGCTAAGTTCATAACTTTCCCATATTTCAGACAGGCGCGTCCCAAAAACATGGTTCCTCGTACCTCTCCCTCCATTTTCCCATTCATACACCGTCCGCGCTAGAACACCCCATCCCCACACCAGCCTCCGTCCACCACCACATCCATCGCCGCCATCCTCCACCACATCCATCGCCACCGTCCTCAACCATGCCGGAGCGCCTACCAAGACCGCGTCGTCCACTCCTAGAGATGGACGTTTCTCATCCATGGCGACGGACCAATAGCCTTGCATCGCGTCCTTTCGCTTCATCGGCGCCGTCATCCTCTTTGTCGGGGCTACTCACACGACCTTCTCTTCCACCGCAACGGGACTTATCCCCCGATGCACCCGTCTACCGCCGCAGATCTGCTTCAACGCCACCGACAGCCATATCACCCCTGATGCCTATACGGCGCCGCAAGAGAGGTGGTACTTCATATATCCTCAACTTTTTGATCTCAACCAGAAAATAGATCTTAACTTGGTTACTCTACTTTCTTTTCAGCTCTTAGAATTTAGTTCTTAGTTCGAAGCAAACAATGGATGCTAAATATCATTTCTCCGGTTTGCAGCTTCAAATCTGCCATGGCACAGCCATAATACGGTTTAATTGATCATGCTTAGGGTTTAATTGATCATGTTGGTTCCGTGGTGGTTTCTTTAATAGAAATCGGAGGGGAAACCCTCTTTTGATAAAAAATATATGCTTAGAGTTTCCCCCTTTTATGATCACTATACGATCAGAATACGTGCTTCGTGTCATAATAACACTGCTCCACCCATCAAGCTAAACAAGCTTAGATGTTCAAATACGAATCTGATATTATTAAAATAGAGTTGTTTAATTGGTCAGCTAAATGTTCCTAAATTAGTTTTGAAAATGCATGTTCGCCACTCGGGTGTGTATCTCTACAGGGTGCCCACGGTGGGCCGGCCTACCCTGGGATTTTGGGTCGTCCCAGGCCCCGATTCCCCTCTGTTCTGCTACGCGCTTCCGATCTCTACTCGCCCCCAGCCGCCTGCCTCGCCGGTGACTTGCCGTCCCCGGACGGCATGACTCTAGGAGGAGACGCCAGACTAATAGGAGGCCAGGAGCCGCTCGCCCAACAGCGTCATCGCTGCCCGGGCGCGCCGCCGTGCCTACCATCCCAGTCCGTTCAGGGCTCAGGCGTGCAGCACCCACCAAGCCAACCCAATTTATCCTGAGATACGTCCTCAACACTCAGCAGCCACTCCTCATCACCCATTTTCTAATTGATTCATTACTCATTAGGCAGGACTGTCATTAGGGTTTGTTGTGTGCTCAGTGCTACTTACACTGAATGGTTCAGATGTATTTCGGTAATCTTTAGTACCTCTAAAGTTCACAAGGTTTTCAAAATTCCGGCCCTCGGAACAGAAACTAGTCATTTTGGATTGTTGGTCGTAGTGACATTGACCCAGATTACTACTGCAAGCCAGGTTTGTTGACAATTTTACTTGTCTTTCTTACTCATTTGATATAATATCCAATTATTCACGTCGATTAGTTGCAAACAATAAGTGCTAGACAAACTTCTTCATTCAGATTTTGGACGGTCTCTTACTGCAGTTACAATTCTGCATACTTGTCCTAATAAGCTCACAAGTAAATGATTGATTCACTACATATTTGTTGTGAGCTTATTAGGACAAGTATGCAGAATTGTAACTACAATATGCCTACTTGCTTTGTGTCGCACTACCAACACTCCACCCTTGAAGATAAACATTACGCCACTCATAATTGCTTAGTTTATTTGTTCAAATACGAATTTCATATGATTCTAATGTTCCTACTTCAGTTTTGAAATGTGTGCCTGCCTGTTATAGAGACATAAGGGGTTTGTATTTCTGTGTGTGGTCTGGTCAGCACGGTTGGGGAGGTGAACTTTGCATATGTAGGGGTTTATAGGGAGACACTCTCCGAGTTAAATCCGCAATGCATTCCATAGATAATCTGACTACTTTTTATGTTTTCATGAATCTCATATTCTGAACAGCATCATAATGATTATGAGCTTGCGCGCATGAAAATAATAAAACAAAACAATGCCATGGCTGTCAAACTTGACATTAAGGGACTGAAATCAAGTCTGGATGCAATGCAATGCAAATGTTCTCCACCTACAGATTCATGCTCAGAATATGATCCTAACAGTGATTCTGAGCTAGAGGGAGACCTAAGTCAATGTAGCTCCCTAGTGGAGGAGTCAGAGGAAGATGCCCTATCTTATTCACCCACCAAGGTACTTGCTCTAACTTTACAAGGTTACATTGCTCGCACATATCTTGCAACTGATGCTTTGCATTGCTTCTACTTTGTTGAACTGCCATTAGCTTAGTTTATACATCGTGTATGTGAATACGTCCTGCCTATCCATTTTCAGTACATATTCCATCTGTCATCATACCATATTTATCCATTCAAATGTTGTTCTTGTGTATCAGACGTTCAAAAGGAAGAGGGTGATTGCTGATCGTGGAGGAGCACAAGCAAAGTATTTGGAAAAGGTAGTGGCACCTGATAAATCAAATAGCCCATTAGGTGTAGTTGCAATATCACCTGACCCACAAAATACCCCAACTCTAGCAGACTCTAGCCCTACTACACTGGTCATTTCAGATGCCCCAACTCAGTAGACCCCAACTGCAGCAAACAGTATGATTATGCCAGTTGACATAGCACCAGTTGTACGATGCAAAACCCCCATTCCAGCAAAGAGTACACCAAATCCAGTTGCCAAATCCCTTTTGGAACCAGAGAGAGCCCCAATTGCAGCAAATAGGACCCCTGTTCCATTTCTTCCTAGTTTAGAAGATGAAGCTTATGTTGTTGTCAGGAACTTTGTGCGCATCTTTCCTTCATGGAAAGATTATACCGCAGACACAGAACAATTTCCAGTCTTCCTCCGCAACTTACACGTAAGTAATGTACTAATGTTATTCATGGTTATTACTGCATATGTTTCTGCTGACAGAAGACACAAGATTTCATTCTTTTAAATAGGCGAGGAGCAAACTGGATTGTGATGACGAGCAAGGGTTGGTTGCGCTTTTCAAGCACTCGTTGATGAAGTATCGTTCCTACCTGAGGCAAGCGCACTTCGATGGAAAGCCTCTGAATGAAATTTCTGTAAAGTCTCCGGTGCTACATTTATCCGATGGTGACTGGAATAATCTTGTTACACATTGGTCTCAGCTGCAGCGTAAGGTAATATCTATGATATCACATCACAATTTGAACTACATTTGTGCATTTGCCTTAATGTCTCACTTGTACGAAAACTGTTAGTAGAAGAACATTCGTTCTCAAGGGACCACAGAATCTCGCAACTATACTGCACACTGCATTGCTCTTGTGAGTACCTCTTGCCCTGTATGACCATACTTACTTTCATAGTTGTTTGATTATGTAGCATCACTGCACATGTTAGCCTCGTAATTGTCCATTTGGTGGACATTATAAGATCCGTATGGACTCTTACACAAGTTTAGAATCAACCTAATGCTTTTGAAGAGGTTTAGCTCTGCAGTCCTCTTGTAAGGACTGAACATGGTCTATCATTGTACTTACATTAACAGCTACTCCCTCCATCCCATAATATAAGAACGTTTTGTGCAGTACACCAGTGTTCATTTTGTAGCATTCTGCATCTTATCTTCCTCGCCCACCATTTACTAAAAAAGATCAGATCTATATTTAATCTTACCAACAAGTAGAATACACAGACAATGCCAGTGCAGAAGTGTAGCCCGGCCATTGCTCTTGTCAGTACATTTCGTCCTGTAACGCTTGTACTTCCAGGGATTGGTAGTTGATTATGTAACATCAATCTGCATCTTATCTTCATTATCCTCTATCCCTTCCAGTATTATCATATCTATAATTACTCTCTACAAAATGTAGAGTACAGACAATGCTTATGAAGAAGATTCTGTGCTGAAATTCTTGAGTTATCCTTCCCTTGACATGGAGAAGGGCATTATAAAGCCGGTGTTAACTGTTAATGTAAGTCAGTCCTTCTAAAGCCTTTATCCTCAAGTGCTGTTTAATTTTCTCATACTCCCTATCGTTTACTGCTGTTTAGTTTGATGTTTCTACCAAAATGCATGTTCGTAAGAACCAAAAATTCTAAGTTTTACTTGTAAAACCAAATTCCTTATTCATACCATGCACATTACTTAATACTCCCTATATGTATGCTTGGTTTTGTGGATCTATAATCTAGTGTGTGGTGAAGCAGCCCACCATTACTAGGGAAAAGCCTAGCAGCAGCACAGGTTTTGGGCCTATTAGTAGCGTGGGGGCCGGCACTACTAATAAGGCGCTACAGCTAACGTATAGCAGTCGCGCGGGTGCCTCCCGTGCTACTACTACGTCCTTTAGTAGTAGCGTGGGTAAAAACCCGCGCTACTACTAATCTCTAATCTCTGATTTTTTTTGAATTTTTTCGAAAAAATATTTCGTTTTTTCCCTAATTTTCAAATTTCTGAATTATTTTAACCTCAAATCTCTAATCACCCCTCATCGCTGCTCAATTTAATCTCTAATCACCCCTCATCATTCCAAATCATCTAACTTCTCAGACGGTCACCCATCCTCTCACTACTCCAGCCTGAGCATGCTTAACTTCCGGGTTCTATTCTCCCTCGTTTCCAAGTCTGCACTTGTTGTTTTCTTGACAATAGTAAGATGTCAATCCTATTAACCTTAGGAATTTAGCTTGAGCATGAAGTCACACATTTCACTATTTGAGTTTGAAACTATTGTTCTAAAAAATTAGTAACACTAATATTTCTTGAATAATTACTTTGACCACAGTTTAACCATAGTTTGACCAGATTTGCCGAAATTCAAAAAAACTAAAATAATTATTTAGTAACACTAATATTCTTGAATAATTAGTTTGACCAGATTTAACAAAAAAAATTAAAAAACTGAAATTTGATGATTTTTTTGCCTCCAGATCTTAAAAGCCCCGTAACTTTTTTCAGTTAGGTTTTTGAGGATTTTGAAATTGTTTAACGGGGTTCCCCCCATTAAATTTGGATGTGACTTTTTGAGTAGATGATTTTTCATATAAATTTTTTTTCATCCGAGTTAGTATGCAAAAGTTATGCCCATTTTTACAAATTCTCGAGAGATTTTGCAAATAAAGTCAAAATTTATATTTGCAAATTTTCCCAACAACTAGACCACATATCACATGGGAAGCTTATTTTTCTTTTATTTTTTTGACATTTTCATCATTTTCTTTTATTTTTTCTAAACTGAAAAGGCGATCCACACGGGGGGTAGAGTTTGAAAATGGGACCTTTAGTAGTAGCGCGGGTTTTTACCCCTTGCTACTACTATGGCACCACTTAGTAGTAGCAAGGTCTAAAAACCAACGCTACTGCTATCAACTTAGTAGTAGCGAGGGTTAAAAACCCGCGCTACTACTATGGCATGTCCCGGGGGGCACGGTAGAGACCGCTTAGTAGTAGCAAGGGTTAAAAAACCGCGCTACTGCTATCAACTTAGTAGTAGCGAGGTTTAAAAACATGCATACTAGTAAGTAGCAGTAGCGAGAGTTTTTAACCCTCGCTACTAGTAAGCGTCTGTGTATAAGCTTTTCCCTAGTAGTGCACGTTTGCACCTTGTCATCTCCTGCTTTATCTTACTGATGTGGCTGATGATATGAACAACAAGCCATGCACATTATCCAAAATAGATACAATGATTTTCTTTGCCCTTCATCTATGCTTGTTATGTTGACATGGTAATCCAGTAGTGTGATGAAGCTCCCCGCATTATGAACAATGCCAAATTATGCTATTGATATTTTGAACTTACTCTTTATTTTCTAATTTGAAATTGGGTAGAATTGACAGAACAGTTATCATCTTTGTTTATACACGTGCAAAACATGTCATCTCTCTGCTTTGTTTCAGGGTGATATGCCTAATGGCATGCACAAGTCTGCTGAAGGCTGTGAGACAAACCCAACATATATTCCAGCAAAGAAGGCAAAACATCTTGAAGATAGCGAGACAACCCCAAAGTCTTGTCTTGATGCAGTGTTTAAGTTACTTGAGACTAATAGTCAGACAAGCTCACAGAATTCGTTGTCTGAATCAGTTCGACTTCTTTAGTCCCAAGTTCTAGCAGAAAGGCATTCTGCAACTCAACTTCGATTTGAAGTCCTATCTCTAAGAAAGATTTCGGAGAACACCAATGAGAAGCTCATCACTAAGCAGCTACACCTAGAAGCTATGACCGACATGCTAGGCCGGTCTCACAGCCTTGCTCAGCAGCTTGCGCAGCAGTTCCCCCGCAAGGCTAACCTTTCTTGAACTGTCTTGGAAGTGGTCTCGGTTCAGTATTATTTTGTTACGCTGCAATGGTGCCCAGTTTTTGTAATCTGCTTCTTCGTTGCGCTTTATGATCACTGGTGGCGAACTTCAATGCCCAGTGGATGTAATATACCTTAAATCCTTTATTGTATAGTGTAGGTTTATTCTTAGTTACTATGCCATACTTTCTTTATTGTATAGAGTAGATTTGTTCTTAATTCCTACTAGTTACTGCCATCATTCGCTATCTGAAAAAAATTAGATGTAGTCGACCGGGCCGAAACATTCGACTCTAACGGGCCAGGTTTTTAGCGGGCCACAATTGGGTCGGCCTGCGTCTTTCTTGGGCCCGAATGATTGGGGCCTTCACACATTGCGCCAGGCCCAAACTTACACCGGCCTATATTTTAGTTGGGCCTTTTATCGACCCAGCGCTTAGTTTGGCCCGTGTAGCATTGGACCATTAACAGGCTGAATATTGTACTGGCCTGTTACGGCCGAGATGAAACCACGGGCCTTTAGCAGGCCAAAATGCATGTTGGGCCTCAATTTTCACTAGTCGTCGACGGGCCTTCAGCTGGCCGAAATGTAGACTGGGTCGTTTTGGGCCCAGTTAGCTCACGGGCCGTTACCAGGCCGAAACATATCTCGGGCCTTAGTTGGCCCACTGATATCATGGGCCTTTAAGAGCCCAAAAGCTTAGTACATGCATCAACGGGCTGAATTCTGCGACAGGCCTTTAACAGGCCCAAATTCGCGTTGGGCTTAACTGCTGCCACCTTTAGCACGGGCTATTAGTGGGCCCGATGTCCCGCCGGACTATATATGGCCCATGGGCAGCACGGGCCATTCCCAGGCCAAAAGTCACACCGGGCTGAAATGGGCCCATGTCAACATCAGGCCTCTAACAGGCCAAAAGTCACTGGGCTATAGTTGGGCCCAAATATTCAGCAAACAATTAACGGGCCAGATATTGGCTTCGGGCCGCAAATGGGCCCAAATATTGGGCGAACAATTAACGGGTCAGATCCGGCTTCTGGCAGTAAATGGGCCCAAATATTGGGCGAACAATTCATGGGCCAGATCTGGCTTCGGGCCATAAATGGGCCTTTATTAAGCAGGCTGTTATTGGGCTGGCCCACTAGTACCTGATTAAGTTCTACGGGCCTTTGACTGGGCCGGCCTTTTTAACCTATATGGGCCTCTGTTGGGCCCAGCCACATGTCGACGTATCATAGGCATGTCTCCTCCAATGGACGGGCGATAGCTGGCCCACTGACGAGCTGACAAGTGTTCCGTTCGGCCAATTAGAATTTTACACGTGGAAATTTCCCATTGGTCAGGGTTGTTAGCGGGTTATCGGATCCAAAATCCGACCCGATAGCTTAACAGTGTTCCGTTACGGTGGATGCCACGTGTCGGTCACCCTTGATGAAAGCACTTCTGTGACGCGCGATTTATCGTCATGGAAGTGGACACTTCCGTGATGATAATTTTGGTAATGTCATGGAACACTTCTACGACAGCACAGGTATGACTATCTTGATTCTGTCATAAAATCATCATGGATGTACATGCATGACAAAAAAACGCGACCTACTGTGACAAACACGTATCATCATGTAAGTGTATTTTTTGTAGTGTGTTCTTCTCGATCTCCGTCATACCTCGCCTTCTCTTCTTATCTTACTGAGGGAGTCCTTGATTATGGGGTCCTCGGGGAGCCCGCTTATGTTACATGGCCGGACTAATGGGCGAAGATACAAGACAGAAGGCCCTCCCTCGTATCCGGATGGGACTCTCCTTTGCGTGGATGGCAAGCTTAGTGTTTGGATAATGTATCTTCCTTTCTGTGTAAACCGACTCTGTACAATTCTAGGCCCCTCCGATGGCTATATAAACTGGAGGGTTTAGTCCGTAGAGGCAATCACAATCATACATGCTAGACATCTAGGGTTTACGATCTCAAGGTAGATCAAATCTTGTAACCCCTATACTCATCAAAGTCAATCAAGCAGGAAGTAGGGTATTACCTCCATTAAGAGGGCCCGAACCTGGGTAAACATCGTGTCCCCTACCTCCTATTACCTTCGATCCTTAGACGCACATTTCGGGACCCTTACCCGAGATCTGCCAGTTTTGACACCGACATTGGTGCTTTCATTGAGAGTTTCACTGTGTCATCACTAGAAGGCTCGATGGATCCATCGATTATCCACAACAATACCACCTTGAGGGAGACTTTTCTCCCCGGCCAAATTTTTGTATTCGGTGGCTTCGTACTACGCGCCAACTCAATTGGCCATCTGGAGCAGATCGATAGCTACGCCCCTGGTCATCAGATCAGTTTTGGAAATCTCAACTATGTCGCTGATATCCGAGGAGACTTGATCTTCCAAGGGTTCGCGGCCCCAATCTCCGCTCTGGGCTTAGATCCGGAGCACATCACCAGGTCCGAAGATGGGAGTTTAAAGCCCGCCGGACTCTCTACAGCTATAGAGCTTGACAACGGAGAACCAGAGGGGATCGCGTCACCGGCAGGCCCAGAGTTACGCCAGGCTCCCTCTATCCTCATGAAGCTGGACTCACCTCCGAATAGTAGCTCCGAACTCTCAAGGTCCGTGCTATGTGAGCTTTGCTAGGGAACTTCTGTCCCATCCAACTCCACAGACTCTCCCTTTCCTGTCCAAACCTCGCTCTTAAACGAGGCCCTGGACCTAATGCGATCTCTCGCCATTGCAGAAGAATTACTGTCGAACTACGCCCAGCCCAGACTAGGGGCTGAGAGTAGGGAATTTGACGTCCCACCAACCACCCACTTCATAGCCACTATCGAGGATTTAACCGACATGCTCGGCTACGATTCCGAAGACATCGACGGTACGGACAACGATGTCGGAGATGAGAAGAGCCAGAACCCGCGGTTCACCGGACGCTGGACGGACACTTCCTCATATGACGTGTACATGGTGGACACACCCAAAGAGGATGACACCGATGGTGGGAAGGATCCAGAGGACAAGCCTGCTAAAGCACCTCCGAAGCATCGACGTCAGCAGCGCTGATCGAAATCGTGTCGCGAAAAAGACAGCAATACCGGCACCGGAGACAATAATACCCCGAAGAACGCTGAAGAACAAGAAGCCCCTATCGAGCCAACATCCAAACAGGATGATTGGGAGGATGGGCAAGTCAACTCCGACGATGCTGTCGGGAATGAGGGCTCGGAGGATAGTAACTACCTACCAATCTCCGAAGAGGACGAGAGCCTCGACGACGAAGATTTCATCATGCCAGAGGAACCCCTCGAACAAGATCGCTTTAAGCGCCGGCTAATAGCTACTGAAGAAGCCTGAAAAAGAAGCAGTAGCAGCTTCAAGCTGATCAGGACTTACTCAATGACAGATTGACCAATGTCCTGGCAGCCGAGGAATATGACCTCGACGCCCAACTAAGAGTTACCCAAAGCGCAAGCTGCTATCCCAGTTCCACGATGAGGTCCTAGAACCTATACCGACAGTGCGTAACGCTGCTGACGGACCGGACCGGCCACCTTGTGGCCGGGACAGGGCGGCAACTCAAGCCGAACACCAGCCTGCACCACCTCGCCCTAGAGGCAGAGAGACAGCGGCTGCAGGATACACGTACGACCTGCGACAAGACCTGGACAATAGAGTCGGTCATACCAGATCAATCTATGGATCAAGGGGGCGTGCCCCAGCGCGAGAAGACGGGCATCAGGCCTGGCGCGACAAGCACAACCTCACCCGGGCCGAAAACCGCATACGGACTTCATCCGAACTGCGTCGTGACGCTACCCGATACAGAGGCGCCACACACCCCCTATGCTTCACCGATGAGGTAATAGAGCACCAGTTCACAGAAGGGTTTAAACCCGTGAACATTGAATCATAAGATGGCACGACAGATCCTGTAGTATGGATTGAAGATTTTCTTCTCCATTTTCATATGGCCCGCGGTGATGACCTACATGCCATCAAATATATCCCCCTAAAACTTAAGGGACCAACACGACACTGCCTGGACAGCCTCCCAGAAAACTCTATTGGTAACTGGGAAGACTTGGAGCACGCCTTCAGAGACAACTTCCAAGGTACCTATGTTCGGCCCCCAGACGCCGATGACCTTAGTCACATAATCCGGCAACCCGTAGAATCAGCCCGGAAGCTCTGAACCAAGTTCCTAATTAAAAATAACTAGATTGTGGATTGTCCGGACGTGGAAGCCCTCGCGGCCTTCAAATACAGCGTCCGAGATGAGTGGCGCGCCCGACACCTCGGCCAGGAAAAGCTGAAGTCCATGGCAGCCCTTACAGCACCTATGACCCGCTTTTGCGCGGGAGAAGGTAGTTGGCTAGCTCGTAGAAGCAATAGCACCAGCGACCCGGGCACATCCAAAGCCAAGGACGGCAACGGCAAGCCACGATGCAACAAGCAGAAGCGTCGAAACAATAACAAAGGCACGACGGTCAACACCGGATTCAGTGGCTCCAAGTCCGGTCAACAGAAGAAGCCATTCAAAGGAAACAAAGATGGTCCATCCAGTTTGGACAGAATACTTGATCAGCCATGGCAGGTTTATCGGTGGTGCCATGGCAGATTCACGGCACCACCGATAAACCTGCCAATCATACCAACAGAAACTGTTGGGTCTTTAAACAGGCCGGCAAGCTCAACGCCGAACACAAGGGGAAAGAGCCACCCAGCAAGGACGACGATGAAGAGCCTCGCCCACCGAACATGGAGGGATAGAAGAAATTCCCCCCCTCCCCCGAGGTTAGAACAGTGAATATGATCTACGCCACTCACATTCCCAAGCGGGAGCGCAAGCGCGCATTAAGGGACGTATACGCCGTAGGGCCGGTCGCCCCAAAATTCAATCCATGGTCGGCTTGTCCGATCACCTTCGATCGAAAGGACCACCCGTCCAGTATCTGTCACGGAGGTTCGGCAGCTTTGGTCCTCGACCCAATCATCAATGGATTCCACCTCATGTGAGTCCTTATGGACGACAGTAGTCTTAACCTGCTCTACCAGGACACTGTCCGCAAAATGGGTATTGATTCGTCAAGAATCAAGCCCACTAAAACTACCTTTAAATGAGTAATACCTGGTGTAGAGGCCCGTTGCTCAGGCTCAATAACATTGGAAGTCGTCTTCGGCTCGCCAGACAACTTCCGCAGTGAAGACTTGATCTTTGATATCATCCCCTTCCGCAGAGGTTATCACGCACTGCTCGGACGAACCGCTTTCGCTCGATTCAACACGGTCCCACACTACGCTTATTTAAAGCTTAAGATTCCCGGTCCACGTGGCGTCATAATAGTCAATGGAAACATGAAACGCTCCCTCCGTACGGAGGAGCATACCTCGGCCCTCGCGGCCGAAGTATAGAGCGGCCCATCAAGCCGCACACCTCATCAGCCATCAAACCGCTGGACATTGTTAAACGAGTCCAGTCAGTCTTACATGCTGACAGCTCAGTAATCCCGGAGCTAGACTAGCAGTTTCGCCTCCGTCGATCGCCGCACACACCCGCGGAATTCGTACCGCACATGCATAATTATGCACTTAAAATACCTTGGGCATCAACGGAGGCACAATACGGACAAGTCTATAGTACGGTTTGACCCTTTATGCCTTCCACTTTTTTTTCTTTCTCTCTTCTATCACAGGTGCATTCAAACCTACATATCCTACAGACTTACAAGGACTCTCTTCGAGCCTGCTTTCGTGCGGGTAGCCGAAGACTATTCCTCTTAAGGAACCTCTCTCTACAAGGCGAAAGCGGCGCAGACATGGGGCAGGATGTCCAAAGGATTCTTTAGACCGAACTTTATTCAAGGACCTGTGTAGAGCTTTTCTCCTTATTCTTAGACCCCCGGCATGTAAGATGGCTTTGGTGCTTATGGTGCCCTTTGTAAGATCACGTTTTGACGTATCAATCAGATTCTAGTGAGGACAATTCTTTTTTTTTTGTATCGACCTTATTCATAAAACTGTATTCCGTCTCCCAAGTTGTTTCCTCACGCACCTCGGCACCCATTGTCAGGGGCTCTATATGGCCACATATGTGTCTCCAAACAAAAGCCCGAATAGCTTTATAGCACACTTCGGCGTCCCGACATTGGCATTATATGCAGCGGCTCCGAATCTTGTCTTTTGTCAATAGTTGGGTTGCCCGGCTCCTGTGTTTGCTATCTTACGTCCCGCTTGTTCGGCTAGGGTAGTAAAGGGAGAACTACTGCGATTGTGTTTCTGTTTTGTTCGGTCAAGCACCTCGGTAGAGAAAGCCGAAAACTAACTGTCATGATGCGGCGAGAGCTGGTCAGCCACTCGACGACTTACTAAATCTTTAGCAATTTTTCCGTATTATACGAAGGATTGTTGTTCCGGTCACATACGTAACGTATCCGCTTCCGGATAGCCGCGTACATAACAGGGGCTACCTTATAGCCCCATCGTCAAACTCCTTGGCTAAGTGAGAGTGGTAAAGCCACTTAGTCCGATTGCCTGGTTCGCTGCACTGACACCTCCTTTGTGGACCAAGACGTTGGATCAAGTGTGATCATGTGCCATTCCGAACACCCCTGTAGTATCTACGTGGGGGTCGAAGCCGACGACTGGAAAACTCTCAAGAATACAAAAAAGGCCGCCCAGGAGGAAAGAACTTTCAGATAATGGCACAAAGCCTTAACATATATAATAACAACATTCGGGTTGTTTGGATACATTCATTCGAACATAATGTCCTTTGAGCATTGACCCTCTATTAAGCGAGCGCCCTCTAGGACGTCTTCTAAATAGCGCTCCGCATGCGGTGGTCTTTGCCTCCGAGAGGACCCTCAACTGCGATAACGGCGGTCTTCACCTTTGCACAATGCTCTTGACGCGGGCGAAGGCCATCCATGCACCTTCTATGCATACTGACCGCTTGATTGCCTCAATGCGGGGCAAGGCATCGACGAGTCGCCGCACTAGGCCAAAATAGCTGCTCGAAATTGGTTCAGCTGGCCACAACTGGACTATGACATCCTTCATGGCCGCTCCAGACATCTTATGCAGCTCGGCCCACTACGCCATTTGGTCATTCAACAACGCCGAGTGCTCCTGCGTCGCGAACTGCAACCAGAACAGCTTCTACGTGGCATGCCACTCCTGGACTCGGAAGAATTGCGCGGCATCGGCGGCACTCTTCGGGAGATCCGCAAAAGCGTCTGGAGAACTCTATAGGCGATTAAGCAAGGCATACCTCTGATCGCCAAACTTCGACTATAAAAGAAAGGGCTGGAGGAAATATGCCCTAGAGGCAACAATAAAGTTATTATTTATTTACTTAATTCATGATAAATGTTTATTATTCCTGCTAGAATTGTATTAACCGGAAACTTAGCACATGTATGAATACATAGACATTACTGAATAAAAGGGGGTTTACTAAACGAATAATCCCGAGAGGACATGCGACCACGCGCGGTCGGTATCCGCACCGCACTCTGCCGCGTGATTCATGCAACTTAAATACCCGCGGGCCGTATAATGATTTCCGCCTCCTTGTATAGCATCTGGTATAGCTGCGATTTGCATCTGACAGATGCAGTATATGGCCCACATGGCAGGCCAGGCATTGAATGGAGGCGTGCCCATCAGACTGACAAGAGCAGCTCATTTATTTGTAGCAGGTCACCAACACTCCAACAGCAACCTGCACCACGGGCTTAAAGGGAACATGCAGACCATCCCTTATCCATCGCGCAGCTTCATTCATCCTGCTGCTCTAATTCATATGCATGGCTAGACAGAACTCATCCATGGTGATATGGAGCCCCTTTTGGAAAAAAATCCCCCGGCCCAGCTCATAGCTCCTCCCCTCTCATTCCTCCTCTTCCCCTTTAGCCATTTTCTTTTGTTCTTGTGATTGAGCAACTGTGTGGCGCTGTGCATAGTACAAGACAGGGAAGATAGACTAGTTTGTTCTACATGAGGATCCAGCTCTTCTTGTTCAGCTAATCATCCAATTAGTATTTCCATTAAGGTCGGCCCTACTTGTGCTAGGTAGTAATCAAGACTTAGCTGCTGAATATGTCATCAGTTAGATATTTTTTATAACTGGCTATGAACGACACACAATATTTTCTTCCAATCCTGGATTACGTTGTCCGGTGTGCTCACTAGCATCTGGAGTGCTAAATACAAAAAATAAAACAAATAACTCACATTGATTAAAATAGACTATTTGACTTAGGACCAGCTACTCTACGACATGAATCAATTAGCATGATGCGAAGAGGCAAAAGTAGAGGTGGTAGTAGGAGTAGCTGCCCATAACAGAACATGGAGCTTGATACATTCATACTAGGCGATTGAAACGTATTGGCGAGTAACTCCACCTATTAAATGGTGAAGTGCATGTTGTTGGTGAATTAATTTTTCTGCCAGTGCATTGAAAATGCATGCAATCTCCTTAATGGTTGATGGGTCAATATTATTAAGTGATAAGCATTTCAAATGGACATTATAGTTAGTTTAGCATTAAAACCTGTATGAATTGGATTGCTGCATTTTTTTCAACATTGATGCACATGACAGTAATATACAATACTTAGATATAACTGATTCTTTTAGGAGATGATTAACTAGAGTGCAACATGGAGCAGCTCATGAACTTAGAGCTTCAGCCATGAGATGAAGTAGCAGAGTCCCTTCGGAAGAGAATGAATGGAAGTGGTAGTCGACATCAAGAGGAGCTTCTTCTTCAGTGGTAACATATCTCACTGGATCCATCTTGTCAGCACCAAGGACAACACCCAACTCTTCTCCTCACTATCACAGTGCTCCTGCTCGCGGTTCCACTTGCGTGACAGGGAGAGAGGTGGAGACGAGAGACACATATCCTATCACATCTCACCTGATGTTCGGCAACATTTATTGCCAATTATGTGTGCTGGCCCACTCTATGTATTTACATGTGTATTTGCAACTTTATGATTGTGTATCCCCTCGTATTCAATTAATCACTATATTAAGTATGCATCTCAAAGCTTCAGTGGACTGCCTGGATATCATCCTCGCGTGCCACCATGTCCCAAAAATCCGCGTCAGTTTACTAAACTACAAGTTAGAACACAAAAAATAAACTAAGTTGAAACTTAATGTAAAGAAGGGGGTTTTGTAACCGTAGGATTGAATAAAAAGAAAGAGAATGTTTAGGTTTCGGTTACACTAGTACTAGAGGGGCATCTTAGTGGCAGCGGGCTAATACAAGTATACGTGTAGGTGATAACAAGATCACAAGAAAGAACGTCTCCTGACATTACATGCAACGCGAGTAAATACTAGATCATGCCATAGAGACTAATTTTGCATACTAGATCATACCTCAACCTAGAACTGGATCAATCACTCAAATATAGATGAATAGACACACAAACATGAATGATTTGATGTCATCAATATGTTCAATCTTACAAATTGCAGGTGTGAAAATGGAGACGGAGAGGAAGATGTCTCTGGCATGCACGACCTAGCCAGGACCGGCGCCCGGTGATGACGGCGTCGCCTCTTCGTTGCGTGGCGTGGTGGAGCTATGGAGGATTGTGGTGAATGATGATGACGGATTATGGTGGCTAGGGTTGGATGTGTTTATATAGAGGTAATATCATCAATGGTGCTTAAACTTGTCACCGATGTTTACTTTAGTGTCTAAACTTGAAAAATACTCTGAACTCGTTCTAGAACTTGGCACAAGCGTGCAAATACGGTAATAATCTCATCCATAGACGTATGATGCGCTGATGTGGTGCCGTATTTTTTTATCAGCATGCACACGTAGCAGGAGACCCACTTATAACAGATGCTTTATTTATATGTCAGCAGAGAGGGAAAATAAACGATAAAAATTGCAGCTGCTCAGTTTCGAACTAGCAACATAGCACTTGCAAGAGAACTGCACTAGCAACTTGGCCAATCAGTTCCTGATATCATACTTTTTTTCCGAGACAATCCTGATATCGTACATAGATAAATGACACCTTATGTTACGTACAGGAAAATGGGCGTGGCTTTTAGTTGCAGCCTATTTTGGGCAACTTTGCTTTTTTTAGGAATTTGAAAAAAGTTTGTCAACTATAATCACAGTAATACAAATAAATTTCAAATATTCGTATGTTATAAATATTATAGGTACAAATAAAATAATTTATTTATAAAATGTTCACGCAATTTTAAAATATTCAAATTTTTATTAATATTCGCTTGTGATAACTCTCACTCCTGGAACATATGCATAATTTCTATATAACTGAAATATAGATAGATGTACATATTTATATATATTTTTTCATTTTTCCATAATTATGAATATTTTTTAGTTATATGAAAAATAATTAAACAACAAACTGATGAATTATGAAAATGTGCATATCATTTTTCAAATGTTTTTATAATTAAAATATTATTTATGAATTGTAATTTCACCAATATTTATGATATTCTAAACTATCTAAATTGTTTTATGACCAGAAATACAATTTAGTTTATATGATTTTTCCAAAAATAATACGTCTAAACTATTTAAAATTATTTGATTTTTCTAACTAAGTTATCTTTTGTATGTATAATATTTATAAACACACTAATATTAGAAATTTATATTTAATACTATCATTAAATTTTATGTACTTTTTACAAATTCTAACAAAAATAAAAGAATGCTAACATGGGCTGCACTGACTGCAACCCCTTTAAACAAGACGGGCCTGTTGATTTATTAATAGATAAGGCGTTTACACTCACATGACAAATAATCTTGAGTGGTGGAGTGGCTAGCACAGTTTGATCGCTATCCCCAGGACACTAGTTTGAATCCTATTCACTTCAATTTTTAACTGGGATTTTTCCTTTGTGTGGACATATGGGGCCAACTGGTCATAGAGACATATATAAAACAAGCCCTCTGTTAGAAGTGGGTCCCATGCCATGTGTGCGTGCTAATCAATATACGGTGCCCCATCAGCGCATTATATGTCTACAGATAGGATTATCACCGTATTTGCACGCTTGT
The DNA here is from genome assembly GCF_018294505.1 of Triticum aestivum. NCBI lineage: Eukaryota > Viridiplantae > Streptophyta > Magnoliopsida > Poales > Poaceae > Triticum > Triticum aestivum. The sequence continues at coordinate 689,282,624 of NC_057803.1, read as the reverse complement.
GCCAAGTTCTAAAACCAGTTTGATGTATTTTTCAAGTTCAAGCACCAAAGTGAACATCAGTGGCAAGTTTAAGCACCACCTTCACGGGTCTTCTCCGTTGATATAGATAATCCTCCTCCATCCAAGGGCTCTAGGTGAGCCTTAAGGCATGGTGAGAGTACTCCGGGCGGATTCATTTCTTCCAGGCTAGAAAAAGACGCGCGGGGGGGGGGGGGGGGCGCAAAAAGAGGTTGACGTCACACCATACTTTTAGGGAAGAACACACACGAGCTTGTGGCACTAGTAGAAAAGGGGGCATTTGTCCCGGTTCGTAAGGGCCTTTAGTCCCGGTTCATGAATCGGGACTAATGGGTCGTTACTAATACCTCCCACCTTTAGTCCCAGTTCAAACACGAACCGGGACAGATGGACCTCCACGTGGCCGGTGCGCCGAGCCCAGGCAGGGGGGCCTTTGGTCCTGGTTGATGGCACCAACCGGGACCAAAAGGCGATGTTTTTCTGTTTTTTTTTTAAAAAAAGTGGCTGCTTTAGGGGTTTTGGGGGTTATTTTTAGGTTGTTATTAGCTAGCTAATAGAGAGAAGTGTCCTCTCTTATATCTTCGTCCTTGGTTTACCAACGCTGCTGATATGTTCATTTCACCCGCTGATATAATAACTCATGTATGTTCGCATCATACATCATCATATATAATAACAAGTCTTACTAATCATGCATCATATGCATCATACAACTTCTACTCTTTATTAATAATAAGTCATACGATCATCATCCTCATAGTCATCGAACCCAACCCTACATAATTGTTCTTAGCACATGATCATCAGTATCAGGTAGGACCAAAACACCCTTAAGGTAAAATAGCATAAAATAATATAGACCCCGACTCTCCATTATGAAGAATGGAGATCATCCTGACTCCAATTCTTGCGCTTCGCTGCCTTTTGCTTCCAAGAAGCTCCTTACGACTGTCCATACATTTTTTTTCCATTCTTTGATTGTCATGTCTCTACTTCTTTTAGAAACCCGGTATAACAGTTCAGATTCGTAGGAAGACCTGATTGTATGTTTAAAACATGAAGGTTACCATGCATATACATCAGATGAGGCACACAATCATTCGGGATTATCTGTTGAAAAACATAGTAATAAATTCGTAGTTAGCAATGATGTACTAGTTTTAGAAGTGTGCAAAAGGATGCACGGATGTCGTAATAGTAAAAAATCTTACCAGGGTATCTCCATGTTGTTACCGTAGTTCAACATATGCACTAGTGGCACGTATTGACCATAATGTTGAGGAGTTCGATTGTAGACATTGTAATTCTCAAGATCAGTACAAATGCGATCAGATGATTTTTCTCCCTATAAGTTAATTTGGAGCCATCGATGTAGTGGATTTTGTGCACCCTCTTCCGCACATTCTTTAAAGAATGAAAATAAGCTGTCAATGGAAATAAGATGTCAACTATTTTGAAATAAACAATATAAATTACTTAATAACTATGTTAAGCTCACATGGGGGAAGAATTGGAGGTGTATCCACGAGGACCCAAATCGAAGGTCTGTCTTGCTCGATTGTAGGATCACCAAGATCCATGGTGACAAGCATACCCTCATCAAAATCATACATCTTGCAAAGTGCTTCCTAATTTTTGCAACCAAAATGGGTTGCACTCTCAGCATTGTACAACTTTACTTGAAAATCCACACCATGATGGGTCCTTAGGAGAATTTTTTTGGTTTCCATACTTTCATGGTCTTCAAAACACATCCTCTCCAAGACATAGCATCTTGCATAGCATGGGATAAGCTAGTCGAATTGGAAAAGATGAAAAATACACGTTAAAATAGTTGAAGTCGTGCTTAATTGCGAAAAAAACTATTGTCGTTGTTGCGTACCGTATGAATATCGAAGGTCTCCTCGAGCTTAATGCTGAAGCGCCGATATTCGTCTAGCTCAATGAACCTGTCGCACATACCTCAGTCGTCGTGGCACCAGTCGCACTCCCCAGGGCGGTTTTCGTCGTCCGAGTACGACATTTCCGGCCTATATATGTTCATAATTCAAATATTAAACTAGATCATTATTATTAATCACGGGTTGACTATCGGTAGTACGTAGCTCCTCCTTTCATTCCCGAGTGCATTATTACATCAAATTGTCTAGCACACGGGAATGAAGGAGAACTTTTCCAACATAAGCAAAACCAAATCATAAAATAAGCAAAACCAAATCATAAAATAAAGTAGTATTCAAATTAGCATGCATTCAATTATAAGCAAAAGTATATCATCTCTTGGTGTCCGTACATCGTCGAATATTATCACTAATATAGCATCACTAATACAACTAGAACCGTAGCGCCCGACGGGTATCGTCGCGGGCGGTGGACACCCAATGATAAGGAACCATCACAGGATCATAGCTCCAGTAAGATCCCTGAAGAATCTGCCAGGTATTGTCGAACCTGCCCTCCAATGCAACCATGTAGCGACGGACATGCTCGTCCTCCTCGCTGACACGGCGACGTACCACCTCCGCGGTGTCCGGAAGCCTCGGCACCGTCACTGGCCCACGCGACCGCCACCAAACAAGGATCGGGTCAATAACGGGCTGCCTCCTCATCAACCTATGTCCCCCGGAAGGTAGCACCTCCCAATACCAGTCCGGCGGAGCCCAATCCCGAACATGGCCCTGATCAAGCAGGCCTCCACCGCCGAGTTGACGACGACGAGGATGCGGGATAGGCATCGCCGACATCGTCGTTGCGGGAACTACTTCTATACATAGTTAAATAAAGTAGTTTTATTAATTAAATCAACTAGTTCAACTACTAAGCACTTACTATAAATAAAATAAAGTAGTACTTACTAAAAATAAATTACTTCTATATATAATAAAATAAAGTAGTTTATTAAATCAACTAGTTCAACTACTAAGAACTTACTAAAAGTAAACTTGTTTAACTAGTTCTATTATATTTAACTAGTTCAACACAATTTTTCCTAAATATGCACATATATATACATAAATTGACAAAAAAACATCTAATTCAACTAATCTAAAATACATGGAAAAACATCTAATTCAACTAATCTAAATAATTTTATTAAACACTTACTAGTATATATACATGGATAAAATACATATACGAAAAAATGAAAAAAAGAGGATCCAGGGCGGCGGCGGTTCACAGCGGGGCCGGCGAGGGCGACGACGGGGGCGGCAACGACGTAGACGACGGCGACGGTGGGGGCGGCGGACGGCGTCGGCGTGCAGAGGACGACGTCGGCGTCGGTGGAGGCGTTGGCGACAGACGGCGATGGCGTGGGCGGCGGACGGCGTCAGCGTGGGCTCCGGGGCGGGGGCGACGACAACGGCGTCGGCGGCGGACGGCGACGGCGTCGGCGTGGGCTCCAGGGCGGGGGCGACGGCAACGGCATGGGAGGCGGACGACGACGGCGTGGGCGGCGGACGACGTCGGCGTGGGCTCCGGGGCGGGGGCAACGGCGTGGGCGGCGGACGGCGACGGCGTCGGCGTGGGCTCCGGGGCGGGGGCGACGGCGATGGCGTCTGGCAGCCTGGCGGCGTCCTCTTCGCGCGCGTCATCGGGGGCGAACAGCAAGATGCAAACCAAATTTTTCCCAAGTGTGCCTTATATACATGAAGTTTTAGCCCCGGTTCTTGCCACGGACCGGGACAAATGCCCTCTTTGGTCCCGGTTGGTGCCACGGACCGGGACCAAAGGCCTCTTTTCAGCAGCCCAAAGAGCGGGAAACAGAGCTTTGGTCCCGGTTGGTGGCACCAACCGGGACTAAAGGGGAGGCATTGGTCCCGGTTGATTTCACGAACCGGGACCAAAGGTGGGCATTGGTCCCGATTGTTGCCTCCAACCGGTACCAATGCACCCGTCTAATTACTTACTCCCTCCGTTCGGATTTAGATGTCGTGGGGGTTCTAAAATTTGAACTACGAAACATTTACAAGCTGCGCATCTTCAAATTGTACAAAAATAGACGACGACAGGCATGCGCGGCTCGCGCGTGAAGAATCAGCCGCCGGCGAGGCTACAGGCCAGTGGAGCTCCGGCCGCCGGCCTGATCCCGATCCTTATCCCCTGCCAAAAATCTCCTGAAGCTCCCCCGCTGCCTCCGGCCGTGGATCAACGGAATCGAGGCCATCTCCTCCCACCACGACCGCCGCTGCCCCCACGAGCTCGACGCCGATGGGCGACCTCAGTCCTCCCCGAGCCAGTCCGAGCTCTGCCGCACCTAGAGCTACGCCCGCCTTGAGCCACGCCTGTCGGAAAGCAACGAATCAACTGAATCACCGCTATCCCCTCCCAATCCGGTCGCTGCTTGCCGCCGCTGAAGCTCATCATGGCTCCTCCGGTGAACACAAAACGGCGGCGCTCGTGCTTCTGCTTCTGCTTCTACAGCCGGTCGAGCTCGTGCTTCTGCTTCTCCCCTGCAGTCGGTGGAGCTCGAGCTGCTGCTGCTTCCCGGCCTTCGAGTTCTTCTCTGAAGAAGTTACAGGTTGTTGTTGCTGCTCCTTGCTCTGAAATTTTCTCAAAGAATCTGAAATTGCTGCTGCTCCTTGCTTTGAAAAAACATTCCCCACTGAAAGCATTGGAATAAATCATATACTCCATGTTCTGACCATGTTGCCCCACGGTAAGAAGAGCAGCATTGTGCTTGAATTGGATTGGAGTGTTGCTATCAGAGAGTTTTTGGTTTCAGATTCCTTAGATAGATACAAAAATCTTGCGCGGTTGCAATTAGTGTGTTCTTGGATTCAGATCTGGTTCAGGTTCTAGCCTGCTGCAGCATGAATCAATCAAGCAAACTCCCCATTTCTGAACCTATGCTAATCTTGCAAGCAGTATAACACCAGGCAATGTACTCCAAATACAATAAGAACTGGAGTAATCACTTCATCATGGAAATCCTCATGATGAAGTGATTTTGGGAGGCTCATTGGTTCTACATAGTCCTTTCTTTTTGCACCTTTTATTTGTGAACTGAACTTCCTTTAGCACTTGCGAATCCTCATAATGTTTGTAATGCTACAAGTGTTTATGTAGCTGAGGATTTTGGAGTGTACCTGTTGATGTTAAGCTGCAAGATTGGGCTCTATATACCACATAGCCCTTTGTTGCTCTTGATTGAAGTCGTCTTCCTCTGCATCTCATTTGCTTTGCTTCTGAAGGTGAAAAACGTGACAGACCTGCCGAGAAGCTACATTTCTTAAAGGGCATTTTGCCAGGCACCAAGTACTAGTGCAGAGATGTTAAAAAACAAAAAAAAGTACCAGTGCAGAGTTTTGTTAGCATTCACAGTAAAAGTAAAAAATAAATAAATAAAGTGGCTAATTTGTGTGACCAAAGAACACATGGCTAACAGGACAATGCTTTTCTAGAGACCAGCTGCGAGATGCTTATTCCATTTAGTTGCCTTGCATTAGTTGCACGCCAATACATAAAGAGCAAATTACATCTACTCTGTGTTTTTGTAAATATGGAATTTGCTTTTCTGCAGGATATCACTTTGTAAAATACCTTATCAGTGTTGATTTGCTTTTTACTTTTTTTAGGAAAGAACAAGTTACTAACACTTCTTCAGGGAAGAACAAGAAATTATCATTTTTACAGGGAAAAGAATAAAGGTACCATCAGTTTTTAGTAGTTCATTTTTGTGCCAGCAATTCCATTTTTCAGCTTGCTTTCATGTGCTGAGTGGGCAACTTGAAGGAGTACTCATTTTTCATATAAACTTTCATGTTCTTTCTTATTGGATCATGAATAGTTACCTGAGCAAGTGCTCCACCGCCGCAATGATGTTTGGGATTGATATCAACATGAGTCCTCAACAAATAATGCCTCAGAACCTGCAGATCAACAGGAAGAACACAACAGTCAACAGCGATACAACAATGAAGAACCAGTCAATAATGAAGCAACAGGTACTACCTCCAAAACTTTTGCATTTTCATTTTCATTTCCATGATCTACTCCTACAATTTGCAATAGCTACATGACTTATCTTTTGCTCCTTATTTGGCAGGGGAAGAAGCAAGTGGTGTAGAGGAACCAATTCATGAAGAAGCAAGTGGTGTAGAGGAAGCAATTCATGAGGAAGCAAGTGCTGTACAGAAACCAATTCATGGGGAACTCACAAATGAGGAGAGATATGGTATTTATTTTGCACTCATGGTGATCAAGACCCAAAATGGACAAGTTCTGAAAAAAGACAAGGAGGTCATTGCTAGCCTACTCGATACAACCGTAAGAACTGTTGAGAGAATATGGGAAAGAGCTCTTAAACAGATTGAAAAAGGGGAGAAAGTTGATGTCTCAAATCAAAAGCCAGGTAGAGTTGGCCGCAAGCGGAAAGATTTGGATCTGTCAAGGGTGATGACAATCCCATTGAACAGAAGGAGAACATTGCGAGGTCTGTCAAAGGCATTGGGTGTAAGCTGCACGACCTTACACTCAAGGTTCGAGTGGGGTCATTTGAGGCGTCACAGTAATAAGTTGAGGCCCCACTTAAACCTATCCAACATTGTAAAGAGATTGAAATGGTGCTTGGCTATGTGTGAAGATTATTGGTCTGCGACACGGAAATTAGACAACATAACCTACATGGATGAAAAGTGGTTCAACATGACTGGGGAGGTGAACAACTACTATTTGCTTCCTGAAGAACCCGACCCCGCGCACCTTGCATCATAAGGATAGCATCGCCAAGGTGATGTTTCTCGTAGCCGTGGCTAAACCAAGATACGGCAAAGGTGGTGAGGTCAGTTTTGATGGAAAGCTCGGCATTTGGGCTTTTATCACAGAGTCTCCTGCTCAAAGAACCAGTGAAAACAGACATAAAGGGACGCTCGAGCTCAAATCATTGAAAGTCACACGAGATGTAATGAGGTATTACATGTGTGAGAAACTTATTCCTGCAATGCAAGAGCGCTGGCCGGACGAAGATGAAGGACGGACAATCTATATCCAACAAGATAATGCCACGCCACATATTCTTCCCAATGACCCAGTTTTTCGACAAGTCATAGAACAGACTGATTTGGATATTAAGTTGCTTCAACAGCCTCCAAATAGTCCCGACATGAACATTCTTGATCTCTGCATATTCAGGTCTCTCCAGTCCCACACCGATAGCAGAGGACCTCAAAGCATCAGGGAACTGATAGAAGGTGTGGAGGAGGAATATCGAAACTACCCGGTTGATAAGCTAGCTAGAAGCTTCGTGACGCTGCAGTCATGCATTCGAGAAGTAATGAGAAACAAGGGAGCGATAAACTACTCGATCCCTCACATGAACAAGGAATGCCGACAGGCAGAAGGACGACTTCCTATAGCTCTATCTATCGATCGTGAGCTAGTTGGACAGACCAAAGCCTTTATAGAAGAGGCAAAAGCAATCTTAGCAGCAGAAAAAGAGCAGAAGCAGCAGGAAAAGAGCAGCAAGAAAAGAGCCGCAGCAACCTTGAAGAAGCAGAAACACCCTTCGAATACCAGCAGCCTCCAAGCAGCAGGAAAAGAGAACCAGGAGCCTTCAAGCAGCAGAAACACCCTTTGAGTACCAGCAGTCTCCAAGAAGCAGGAAAAGAGCAGCAACAACCTTCAAGCAGCAGGAAAAGAGCACGAGCAGCCTCCTCTGAGCAGCAGGAAAAGAGCAGCCACCTCCTTCAAGCGGTAGAAACACCCTTCAAGTACTAATAGCCTCCAAGCAGCAGGAAAAGAGAACCAGGAGCTTTCAAGCAACAATAAAAAAGCACCAGCAGCCTCCAAGCAGCAGGAAAAGAGCAACTCTTCTTTACTTAGGGTCAGCTAGTGCTCTGGTCCTTTTCTAAAAAGCTAGTGCTCTGGTTGGTGCTAGGAATGACCAGTTGGTTAAGAAGATTCAGATAAGTTGGTCTGGAAGAAGATTCAGCTAGTGCTCTGGTTTTTGCATCTTTCTCTGTAAAATACTCCTACTTATAATTAATTAATTAATTTCTCAAGGGAAGAAAGAAGAAGAAGATAAGAATGGGATTTAATTGGATGGTCCTGCCATCTCCTCTTGCTTAATGAGCTGCTAATGTGCCCCCCTTTATAATTAATTAATTAATTTCTCAAGGGAAGAACTCTTATGCATTTGCTCAGTGTAGGCAAAAAATGGCTGAGTTAGAATAGACCGGCCTTAATGAATATGATGACCCCAAGCATAGAACTGAAATCAACCCATGGACATTTCATTAAAAAGGAGAGTAGCAATCTATTTTAGCAACCTACTCCTGCAATTATTTTCATATATATGTAATTCAACTTGTGTAATCTGTCTAGGGTGCGTAATCTTTCTTCACCTTGTGTAACCATGCTATTTGTTTTACTGGAAGGTTCAAAAAAGCACCTGATTCTTTTGCCTCTTCTGAGTCTGAATCCCAGGGCTGCACTTGGAAGTGAGTCTTTTCTTTGGCTTTGCGCCCAAAAGCAGTTGACTAGGGGTACTGTCAGTGCCCTCATCTTGTTCATTCTTGGCATTGCCAGCTTCATGTTCCACACCTAGGCATAACAAAATATTGGTATTTCTTTTTATAAAAAATATTAGTATCTCAATATGAAACAAGTTGAGGTAAGTATTTCAACAAAAATAACCCTGCTAGGAGAGGTTAAATGAACATGCCTTTTGTTTTCCATATGAGAGGGTTAACTGAGCAGCCTTTCAGATACTCTCAAAAGAAAAAGAAAAAGAGTAGTCTTTCAGATGAGAGGTAAACTGAAATGGCACAGTGGCTAGACATGAGGCGACTTGAGCAAGGATCTATACTGTGTCTGGACACTGAGATTAACCAATCAACTTTTTCATGCTGTAACAGGAATAATAGTAACAAGACTAATCAACATGCAGCAAAGAAGCCTAACAGGAATAATAGTAACAGGAATAATAGTAACTTTTGAGGGACACACATGACTGTCAGATTAATGCTAATGAAATGAATTGTCTATTTCTCCTTTCCCTGTATGCAGTCACTGAGAGCCTGAGACTGTCAGATTAATTTCCGTGTGTAATCAATGGAAAGGGGAAAAGTAAAATCCAGAGAAGAAACAAGAGATTACGGATCCGTCGCCTCGAATGGCCTCAAAAGGAACTCACCATTCACCATCCTCTCTTCTTCGTCGGTGCCGCCGCAGTCGGGATTGGGACTGACACACTCTTGATCTATGCCTACTGTTGCCACGCACACGCTAGACAGAGGCAATATGCAATATGTGTGGTGCATGGAGCCCAACATTCAGAGATGAACAACGGCACAACATTCAGAACCAGCGGCGCAGGTTGTTCCTTCAGGCTTGAGCAGGGGTGGAGTACCTTGAGGCTGGAGCAGGGGTGGAGCGGCGTCCTCCATAGCGTCGGGGCACGGAGCGGAGCAGGGGTGGAGCAGCGTCCTCCATGGCGTCGGCATCCCGACGCGCGAGTGAGCTGCGTGGTGGATCTGGGAGGGAGAGAGGATGGGGTCTCCCCTGAAGCTCACGGCCACCGGCGCCAGGAGCTTGGCGGCGGTGAAGGCCTCGCATCGACGGAATCCATCACCGACTTGAACTCAAAGGTCCAAGCTTGAACTCAATCCGTCGCCGCGGGAAGGAGGAGAGGAGCGCGGCGAGGCCACCGAAGGTGGGAGAGGAGAGCGCGGCGACGTGATAGAAGGTGGGGAGGAGAGGGGGAGGGGGAGAGCGCGGCGGCACGCGGCAGCGAGACGGAGAAGAGCATCGAGCGGACCGCGGTGAACATCCGGAGAAGAGAGTGAGGGCGAGGACCGCGGGTTCGATCGGAAATAGATGAAGGGGATTTTCGCAAAAAAGATGTCGCGACATCTAAATCCAAACGGAGGGAGTACTTATTTTCTGCAGCTGTTTTTTAGTTGATTCTTTCTGCAGCTGTTTTTTAGTCCCACCTCGTCAAGCGAGAGGCACTCACAACGGTTTATAAGTCCCGAGTGCAGAGACGATGAAGAAGAGGCTCAATGCTCACCTGCACGTTGCTTAGCTTCAAGCCTTGAGGATTAGGATAGACTGCACGGAGCTATGTGCAGTGCAGTTTACACTATTCCGAAAGGTTTGAAGCTAATTAACGAGCATTGCACCTCTTTTTTATTTTTAATGACTTATTACAACTCAGAAATAAATAGAAAAAAATAAATATAGCAGAAAAGAAAAAAAAACTATATAAAAACTACTCAGAAATAAATAGAAGAAAAAATAATTGTGATTAACTTTACTAAAAAAATGAACATAGATGCGCTTATAGAGAGAATTCAACCTAAATTCATAATAAATTTCTACTAACTTCAGAGAAATTCAGTATGAATTTAGGTCAAATTTCCTGTATAAGGGCATCTATTTTCACTTTGAGAAGAGCTCAATAAGGCAAAGAGGGAGGGGCTTATAAACCGGTGTGAGCGCCCTTCGGTTGGCGAGGTGGGACTAAACACTGACCGCAACGAGGACCAACCCTTTAGTACCGGTTGGTGGCATGAACCGGGACTAAAGGGCAGCCTTTGGTCCCGGTTCATACCACCAACCGGGACCAATGGGCACCATTGGTCCCGGTTCGTCCCACCAACCGGGACCAAAAGGTCCAGACGAACCGGGACCAATGGCCCACGTGGCCCGGCCGGCGCCCGGGGCTCACGAACCGGGTCCAATGCCCCCATGGGTCCCGGTTCTGGACTGAACCGAGACTAATGTGGTGGCCCGGCCTGGACCATTGCCCCCTTTTACTAGTGTGGGCTAGAATAAAATGATTCAGAGTTAGTCTGAGTGAAAGGAAATAAATGGTTTGGTGAGGGTCCGAGTGGAACGAAGAGAAAAATAAAGTGTGAGAGGAAAAAGTTTGCACCCTTCCGAGTCGACCCTAACTCACACGAGTTTATGAGAACAACACACACGAGCTTGTGGGCTAGGTAAAAAATAATTCGGAGTTAGCCCGAGTGATAGAAAATAAATGGTTTGGTGTCGGAGTCAGCCCTAACTCACACGAGTTTATTTTTTTCCTGACGTCATACATGTAGCTCCGCCAGTGGATGCAGGCGAAGCCCGGCCAGAAGTACATGGTGACTGCTTTTTTTTTGCCTCGGCAGACCTAATGGACCAGGTTAGGTTGCATCGTCGGCGACTGCAACGGTGGATACACGCTATTTAAGCAGCAGAACAAGTTCTATGCGCGACGATGTGGTACTAAATAAAACGAAACTGACGGGGTGCGGTAATGAAAGTCACGCGAGGCTGGGCTCTCGGGTGAAGTTTTCCGGTCAACAACACATTGGTAGCAGCGAACCAACCTGTGGTTGCATGGTTAGAGGGACTGTGGTATCTGATGAGGATATGTACCTAGGGTAGGGTCATAGACCTATCATGGATACCATGCCCAAGGACATCCTTAGACGAAGCTACCTTTCAGTCGACCAAGAGAGACTCCACTCGACCGGCTAGAAGACACTCGACAAACCTGAAGACACTCGACCATCAAGACCCACTCGACCATCAGGAGTTCAGGATCTACTCTGCATCCAAACGATCTGTAATTAAGTAGTCTTAATGGTCATGATGACACTTTAAGTAGGGCGTTACCAGTAACGCCCGGCCTTAATGTACTTTAATCCTCTGCTACGTGGGATGGCTGGGGTCCTGGCGTCCTCTATATAAGCCACCCCCCTCCACTGGTAGAAGGGTTGGCACCCCTGTAACTCATATACACAGAAATCAGTCGACCGCCTCCGGGCTCCGAGACGTAGGGCTGTTACTTCCTCCGAGAAGGGCCTGAACTCGCTAAACACTCATGTGTACAACTACTCCATAGCTAGGATCTTGCCTCTCCATACCTACCCCCCATTCTACTGTCAGACTTAGAACCTCCAGCGAGCACTTGACGAGCGTGCGCATCAACGAGTGACCAACTCCAACCGACGTCAGCTCTTTCCGCAACCAACTCAGGTATATCGAACCCCAATTTAGAATTTGGCAGCTGCAGCCCGCATAGCGGAGTCAATTCAGCCCTCTCAGTCAGAGGCTGGAAAGAGGCTTGATGCAGATCAGAGATTTGCTCCGGGCGGCAGGAGATCAGAATTCATCTATGTCACAGTCGCGCAACAGGATTCACAGTCGATCTGTCGCTGGGAATACTGTTCAGTCGGCTCACAGTCCAAGGTCGCCTCCGAGGCGCATGGGATGTGAAGGCCGGCGGGACCACTATGATCGTGATGACAGGCGTCGAGTGCCCACTCCTTCTCCGAGAAGTGGGTCTAACGCCCATCGGTAGCAAGATGACAGACGCCAGCTCAGTGTTGGGCGGAGAGCTCCAGTCGACCCCAGAGAGCCAGGCTTTGACGCGAGATCCATCATCGTGCAAGGTTTGGTCGACCGAAACAGAGCTCATAGAGGTGGTCATGACAGAGATGTGCCCACAAGCAGCCGAGTCCACGTTTCAGGTCCAGAATGTTTTAGCAGAGCGATCAGAGCCGCAGTGATACCCCCCAACTTCAGGTTGGCGTCTGGGGTGAGTAAGTTCACCGGAGAGTCTAAGCCTGAAACTTGGCTCGAAGACTACCGAGTGGCTGTTCAGATTGGTGGCGGTAATGATGAGGTGGCCATGAAACATTTGCCACTTATGCTAGAGGGTTCGGCCAGGGCGTGGTTGAATCAGTTAGCTCCTAGCAGCATTTACACCTGGGAAGATCTTTCTCGAGTGTTCGTCAGGACGTTTGAGGGAACTTGCAAGCGACCTGCCGGATTGACTGAGCTGCAAGTTTGTGTACAGAAGTCGAGTGAAACACTGAGGGATTACATCCAGAGGTGGATCACTTTGCATCATACTGTAGAGAATGTGTCAGACCATCAAGCGATTTGCGCCTTCAAGGATGGTGTCAAGAACAGAGAGTTGAGCCTGAAGTTTGGTCGAACTGGAGATATGACCCTGAGTCGGATGATGGAAATAGCCACCAAGTACGCCAACGGCGAAGAAGAGGACCGACTCCGGAGCGGCAAGTACAAGCCGAGTCAGTCGGATAAAGGAAACTCCAGTCGGAAGCAAAAGCGGAAGGCCGAGCCAGCAGCTCCTGGAGAGGCTCTGGCCGTGACTCAGGGCAAATTCAAAGGGAAACCCAAAGGATCTTGGAACCCCAAGAGGGTAAAAGATAAGGAAGGTAATGATGTGATGGATCTACCGTGTCATATCCACACGAAGAAAGACGAAGAGGGTAACTTCATCTACCCAAAGCATACCACTCGCCAGTGCCGACTCTTAATCCAGCAGTTTCAAGGGAAACAACCGAAAGATAAAGAGAAGGAGTCAGACAAGGCTGAGGACAAGGAGGATAGTGATGGAGAGTACCCTCATGTCAACTCCACTCTGATGATTTTTGCTGATGTAGAGAGCAAAAGTCGACTGAAAGTGATCAACCCTGAGGTCAATATGGTCGCCCCGGCGACACCAAACTATCTGAGATGGTCGCAAACTCCCATTACTTTCGACCAGTCTGACCATCCTACTCACATTGCCACCCCTGGGAGGCAAGCGCTGGTGGTCGACCCGGTCGTCGAAGGCACTCGACTGACGAAGGTATTGATGGATGGCGGCAGCGGGTTGAATATACTGTATGCAGAGACGCTCAAGGGAATGGGCATTCCGATGTCTAGACTCAGTTCCAGCAACATGAGTCTTCACGGAGTCATCCCAGGAAAGAAGGCCGAGTCATTCGGCCAAATAGCTCTGGATGTGGTGTTTGGCGACTCGAAACATTTCCGCAAAGAGAAGCTGACATTTGAAGTCGTGGATTTCCAGAGCGCCTACCACGCCATTTTGGGAAGACCAGCCTACGCCCGCTTCATGGCTCGACCATGCTATGTGTACCTCAAGTTAAAGATGCCTGACCCCAAAGGCGTGATCACCATCACTAGCAACCGGAAGAAAGCGGAAGAGTGTTTTCAGAAAGGCTCAAAGATTGCGGATGACCAGATAACAGTGGTAGAGCTAGAGGGATACAAGAAGAATGCAGATCCGAGTGATTTACTGCGGGCCAAGAAGCCCGCCACAGAGTCAGCATTTCAGTCGTCCGGTGAGACAAAGCCAGTTCATATCCACCCGACTGACCCCAATGCAGCTCCGACCCATATTTCCACAACACTCGACTCTAAATAGGAAGAAGCGCTCATCCAGTTCCTCCGTGAGAACTGGGACATCTTCGCATGGAAGCCAGCTGACATGCCGGGTGTTCCCAGGGGACTGGCTGAGCATCGCCTTAGAGTCGATTCAAAAGCAAAACCTGTTAAGGAACATCTTCGACGGTCCGCCGTTCAGAAGAAAAAAGCCATTGACGAGGAGGTGGCTCGACTCCTTGCAGCAGAGTTCATCCGAGAGATATACCACTCCGAGTGGCTCACCAATGTCGTCATGGTTCCCAAAAAGGACAATTCCCTTCGTATGTGCATTGATTTCAAACATATCAATCGGGCATGCCCGAAAGATCATTTTCCTCTCCCTCGCATCGACCAAATTGTCGACTCGACCACAGGGTGCGAGAAATTGTCTTTTCTAGACGCTTATTCCGGGTATCATCAGATCCGTCTGTATGGGCCCGACGAAATCAAAACAGCTTTCATCACTCCATTCGGGTGCTTCTGCTATATCACCATGCCATTCGGCCTCAAGAATGCCTGAGCCACGTTCATGAGAATGATTCAAAAGTGTTTACTCACTCAAATCAGTCGGAATGTGGAAGCATACATGGATGACATCGTGGTCAAGTCGCGAAAGGGTTCCGACCTATTGACTGACTTAGCTGAAACATTTGCCAATCTCAGGAGGTATGATATCAAGCTCAATCCATCAAAGTGCACATTCGGAGTACCTGGCAGAAAGTTACTCGGTTTTCTCGTTTCCGAACGAGGAATCAATGCTAACCCAGAAAAAGTTGGTACCATACTCCGAATGAAGCGCCCTGTGCGTGTGCACGACGTCCAGAAGCTTACTGGATGCTTGGCCGCGTTAAGTCGATTCATCTCTCGCCTCGGTGAAAATGCGTTGCCTCTTTACCGACTGATGAAGAAGGCAGACAAGCTCGAGTGGACTCTAGAAGCTGATGCAGCGTTTGCCGAGTTAAAAACTTTTCTCTCCATCCAGTCGGTGCTTGCTGCTCCAATCAGCAAAGAGCCTCTGTTGCTTTATATTGCAGCCACAGGACAAGTCGTCAGTACAGTACTTACGGTCGAGCGGGAAGAAGAAGGGAAAGCCTTCAAAGTTCAGCGCCCAGTGTATTATCTCTCTGAAGTTTTGACCCCATCGAAGCAAAGATATCCTCATTATCAGAAGCTCGTATATGGGATCTACATGACCATGAAGAAGGTTGCTCATTATTTCTCTGATCATGACATTACAGTCGTCAGCGACGCACCATTGTCAGAAATTCTGCACAACAGAGATGCAAGTGGTCGAGTGGCTAAATGGGCGATTGAACTCCTTCCCCTTG
This sequence comes from Triticum aestivum, assembly GCF_018294505.1. Classification (NCBI taxonomy): domain Eukaryota; kingdom Viridiplantae; phylum Streptophyta; class Magnoliopsida; order Poales; family Poaceae; genus Triticum; species Triticum aestivum. The sequence goes on along the minus strand of NC_057803.1, from coordinate 689,267,106 downwards.
ATATCAAATTCGAGGCAAAAGAAAGCCATTAAGTCCCAGGCTATAGCAGATTTCCTTGCCGAGTGGATTGAGCAACAACAGCCGACTCAAGTCCACTCGGAGCATTGGACCATGTTCTTTGATGGCTCTAAGATGTTAAATGGTTCTGGTGCTGGGGTCGTTTTGGTTTCCCCCCGAGGAGACAGGCTCAGATATGTGCTCTAGATCCACTTTGATTCCTCCAACAATGAAGCAGAATATGAAGCACTCTTGTATGGATTACGCATGGCCATTTCACTCGGCGTCCGTCGCCTTATGGTCTATGGCGATTCAGATTTGGTGGTCAATCAAGTGATGAAGGAGTGGGACGTTAGAAGCCCAGCCATGACTGGATACTGCAATGCGGTGAGGAAGCTCGAAAAGAAGTTCGAGGGGTTAGAGCTCCACCACATACCCCGACTGAAAAATCAAGCAGCTGACGATCTGGCGAAGATAGGATCCAAGAGAGAAGCTATCCCCAGTGATGTGTTTTTGGAACACATCCACACTCCGTCAGTCGTAGAAGATCCTTTTACCGATGAAGCCCCGCAACCTAAGAGTGTCATGGACCCGACTGAGGTTGAAGTCCCAGCGGTGGTCGACCTGATCATGGAAGTTCTAGTGATCACTCCAGATTGGACAGTACCATATATCGCGTATATCTTGAGGAAAGAGCTCCCGGAGGACGAAGAAGAGGCTCGACAGATCGTCCGCCGATCTAAAGCCTTTACCGTGATAAAGGGACAGTTGTACAGAGAAAGCGCGACTGGAGTTGGTCAGAAATGCATAACGCCAGAGGAAGGTCGAATAATCCTTGATGACATTCACTCGGGAACCTGTGGCCATCATGCGTCCTCTCGGACCATCGTGGCCAAAGCATACCGAGCCGGATTTTATTGGCCAAGAGCGAATGAAATGGCGAAGGAGATAGTCGACAAGTGCGAGGGATGCCAATTTTACTCCAATATGTCACACAAGCCCGCGTCAGCTTTGAAGACTATACCACTCGTCTGGCCCTTTGCAGTGTGGGGTTTGGATATGGTCGGTCCTTTGAGAACAGGCAGAAGCGGTTTTACCCATGTGCTGGTAGCAGTCGACAAGTTCACTAAGTGGATCGAAGCTAAACCCATCAAGAACCTCGATGCCGGTACTGCTGTCAGCTTCATCAGAGAATTGATATTCAGATACGGGGTCCCGCACAGCATCATCACTGACAACGGGTCAAACTTCGACTCCGAAGAGTTCAGAGCTTTCTGCACATCTCAAGGCACGCGAGTCGACTACGCTTCAGTCGCTCACCCACAGTCGAATGGACAAGCAGAACGAGCCAACGGTTTGATCCTCAAAGGGTTGAAACCCCGTTTGATGCGTGATCTTAAGCATGCGGCTGGTGCATGGGTCGAAGAACTTCCCTCAGTGCTTTGGGGGTTAAGGACCACGCCCAACCGGTCGACTGGGAGAACTCCATTCTTCTTGGTCTACGGGGCTGAAGCAGTCTTGCCGAGTGACCTTCTCCACAATGCTCCCCGAGTCGAGCTCTACACTGAAGCAGAAGCAGAACAAGCGCGGCAGGATGCAGTCGACCTTTTAGAGGAAGAGAGGGAGATGGCTCTGATCAGATCGACCATTTACCAACAGGACTTGCGTCGCTTCCACGCCAAAAACGTGAAGAGTCGAGCCTTCCAGGAAGGAGATTTAGTTCTCCGAGTGGATCAGCAGAAACCACACAAGCTTGCTCCTTCTTGGGAAGGTCCCTTCATAGTCACCAAGGTTCTCCACAATGGAGCATACAGTCTTTACAATGTCGAGCATCAGATCGACGAGCCCCGAGCTTGGAACGCGGAACTTCTCCGCCCCTTTTACACCTAAGTATTCACTCGGACGAGTTGTAATAAAAGTACTTCTATAGTTTGTTTATTAAAGACGAAAGCTTTATAATCTTCCCTGTAATCGTTATTTCTTTTGTCCTCTCAAAACAATCCCCCAGTGGGTGGCTTGGCTGCGAATCCGATTCGCCCAAGTCTGTAAAAAAAATCCTAACCGAGTGGTGAGCCAGTCTCCCACACGAAAGCTTAGCTGTGAAATCCGTTTCGCCTAAGATAAATAAAATCCTACCGAGTGGTGAGCCAGTCTCCCACACGAAGGCTTAGTTGCGAATCCGTTTCGCCTAAGATAAATAAAATCCTACCGAGTGGTAAGCCAGTCTTCCACTCGGAGGATTAGCTGCAGTCCAAGTACTCGCCTAAGATAAATAAAATCCTACCGAGTGGTAAGCCAGCCTTCCACTCGGAGGCTTAGCTGCAGTCCAAGTACTCGCCTAAGATAAATAAAATCCTACCGAGTGGTAAGCCAGCCTTCCACTCGGAGGCTTAGCTGCAGTCCAAGAACTCGCCTAAGTACAAGTACAACATGCGTTCTGCAAGGAGGACGAGGTGCAGGTCGACTGCTACCCTCTCCCTCCGAGCTGCGCCACCAATTCAAAAATCCTACCGAGTGGAGAGCAGACCTCTCACTCGGGGACTTAGCTGCAGCCCAGTGCTCGCCTAAGTGTCTGAAATCCTATCGAGTGGAGAGCAGACCTCCCACTCAGGGGGCTTAGCTGCAGCCCAGTGCTCGCCTAAGTATCTGAAATCCTACCGAGTGGAGAGCAGACCTCCCACTCGGGGGCTTAGCTGCAGCCCAGTGCTCGCCTAAGTATCTGAAATCCTACCGAGTGGAGAGCAGACCTCCCACTCGGGGGCTTAGCTGCAGCCCAGTGCTCGCCTAAGTGTCTGAAATCCTACCGAGTGGAGAGCAGACCTCCCACTCGGGGGCTTAGCTGCAGCCCAGTGCTCGCCTAAGTGTCTGAAATCCTACCGAGTGGAGAGCAGACCTCCCACTCGGGGGCTTAGCTGCAGCCCAGTGCTCGCCTAAGTATCTGAAATCCTACCGAGTGGAGAGCAGACCTCCCACTCGGGGGCTTAGCTGCAGCCCAGTGCTCGCCTAAGTGTCTGAAATCCTACCGAGTGGAGAGCAGACCTCCCACTCGGGGGCTTAGCTGCAGCCCAGTGCTCGCCTAAGTATCTAAAAATCCTACCGAGTGGAGGGCAAACCTCTCACTCGGGGACTTAGCTGCAGCCCAGTGCTCGCCTAAGTGAATTGGGGGACAAGTCGATGGCAATAAGCGCTTCGCTTTAACCTGCAAAAGACGCCTCAAACCAAATGCAAACATATTCAGCGACGAACCCAAGTTCGGATAACACCTAACGGAACCGAAAGTGCTCAGGCGCTAGGCCTGTTAAGGTTTGTCGGTTACAAAACTCACTCGGCATACCGAGGCAAATTTAAAGTATCAAGCTCAGAAGTTTTTTACCCCTCCTGTGGAGGGCTGGAAGGTGCCACAAACTCGTCCAGATCAATTCCATCTGCAATCCGAGTGGCAGCGGCAATGAAGGTCTCCATGAAAGATCTGAAATCGTGCTTCTTGGTGTTGGCCACCCTAAGAGCCACCAGCTTGTCCTCTCGTGCATCCTTGCAGTGAACGCGGACCAGAGACAGAGCAACATCCGCGCCGCACCTGGCCGAAGACTTCTTCCACTCCTGCACTCGACTTGGGACCTCGTTCAGTCGAGTCATCAGAGACTCGAGGTCGTTCTGGAGTGTCTCTCTTGGCCAGAGTGTTGTGTCGATGCGGGAAGTTGCGACCTTCAGCCTTGCGAGATAATCGATGACGGCAGCAACACGAGATTCAAGTCGGAGCACGTTCATGGCGACTTCATCTTTCACAGGAGAGTTGATGGGGTCCAGGTTTACTTCCAGTCGACCAGTCTCCTCTTCAAAGTTCTGACAAAATTCTGCAAGCACAACCACCGAGTCAAGACAAACAGTCGGAGGTTACAATTAAAATATTTGTTTGATACAAAGGATTACCTTCAAGCATGAGGAACAACTTCTTGGCGAGTCCACCCAGATAAGCCTCTAGATCATTCTTCTTTCTCTTCAACTCACTGGCCTTGTCATTCAGGGTGGTCTTGTCGCTTTTCAGTCGACTGACCTCCTGGTTGGCAGCATCAAGAGCAGCTTTCAGATTGGTGTTTTCTTCTTCAAGCTTAGTCACTGAAGCCAGCTTCTCATCCGCAAGCCTGGTCTTCTCTAAAGCAGTTTTTTGCATCTCAGCCAAGTCAAGCTCTTGTTTCTTCAGGGCATCCCTCACTTTGCCTGCAAAGTTACAGTGAGATTAGATTCGGAAACAAGTGAGAGGCAAAGGCAGTCGTCAAAGGCCTCACCAAGCATACCTTTAGCTTCCTCCTTCGCCTTCGTCAAGTTCTCTTGGGCCAGTTTCAGATCGAGCTCGAGCTGAATGTGTTTGTTCTCCAACTCAGTATAACGAGCCGCAAGGTCACAGGATTTCTACGAAGAACCAATCGACAGATGTCAAAGACAATTCACTTCCGAGTGAGTAAGGAAAAATCATAGCGTTTCTAAGACTACGGCCGAATGCAAACATTCGACCATAGTCTCGGGGACTACACCCAGTGGGTGCACTCAGCGTGCCCCCACTAGTTTCATCAGTTAGAGTCGACCAGTCGACAAACAACACAAGAAAAAAAAACTGGAGGTGTTCTTCAGACTATAATCGACTGCAAGTAGTCGACCACAGTCTCGGGGACTACACCCAGTGGGTGCACTCAGCGTGCCCCCACCGGTCTATGAATCTATTCGACCTAGTCGAGTAAGGAAAAAACTTAAGACATAAAGACTATAGTCGACTGCCAGCAGTCGACCATAGCCTTGGGGACTACACCCAGTGGGTGCACTCAGCGTGCCCCCACTAGTCCGGAATTTCAATCGACACACCCAGTGGGTGCAGGACAAACTCTAAGAATTGCAGAAAGAAGAGTTTGCAGATATCATATCCTAACAGAACAGGCAGTGACCGACTGACCTGAACATTACTCTGAAGAGCTGAACTGGCGTCATAGGCTGCCTGGCTAGCTTCTCGTATCGCCTTCACTTGCTCCATCATGACCCCCGCTTGGCGTATCGCTTCTCTAGCAGCACTGGCTTGGTCTTCTGGAACGGGGTAGGTGGAGAAAAGCGAGGGTTGAGCAGCACTCGACGACGAAGGGCGAGCACTCGTCAACGGCACCGCGAAGGTTACGGTGGGTCGAGTGACATTGTCTCCCTCCACGACCAACGTCTCGGGTGCCGGCACATCCTGAGTCGCCTTGCCAGCAGACGTTTTCTTGCTTCTCCTCGGCTGTGGTGGTTCTTCGTCGTCGTCGTCAGGAAGGTCAATAACAATGTTAGATGAAACTGCAGAAAGAATCAAAATTAGAGACAATAAGTCAGTCGACTGAAAACGGCAGCACAAGAGTCATACCAGGTTTCGAGGTTGCAGCATCCTCCATCTCGTGGTCTTCGGCCCTCGCCGAAGTGTCGGAAGTAGCAGCGCTGCAGTTCCAAAAGTCAGTCGATTGGCCCATGAGTCGACCAAGAACAAGTTCATGAAACAGGGAAAGCTCAAAACTACCATTACCCTGAGATAGTGGGGATCACCATCTTCATCTTCGGCAAGACCTTTGCAGGCTTCGACGGTGCCACTCGAGATTGCTTCGGAGCCTTCTCAGTCGGTGCCGGAGAAGTAGTCCGAGGGCGCTTGGTCGACTGGGAAGCATTTGCGACCCCCTTACCCCGCTCAGTCGCGGGATCATGGGCAAGCTTCGAGCGTTTTTCCGAGCGGGGAGGTGCAACTTCCTCCTCCTCCTCCTCTTCTTCCTCCTCACCAGAGTCATCACCCTCGTCGTCGTCGTCAGCATCCGAATCCCACTCCTCCGGGCTTTCGCCCCCGCTTCCTTCCTCCTCCTCAGTCGGCGTCTGCGCCCCATTGGGCATCGAGTACAATTCAGTGGTGGCCTGTCAGACAACAAAGCAAAACAAAGATCAATCGACCAATTCGCGGCAAAGCAGAATGGATAAAGCAAGATCACAATCGGGAATAAGTGGCCATACCGCATCCGGCGTATAAGTACAGTCGAGTGGCGGGATCCTCCTAGCCCCTCGAGGGTTGTCCTTGTTCCCTGTGATGGCGGCCACCCACCTCTCCAGCGTGGCGTCGTCGACTGCTTCTGGATGAACCCGAGTGGTGTCTTCGGTACCGCAGTACAGCCACATCGGGTGGCCTTGGTACTGGAGCAGTTGGATGCGCCGCCTAAGGAAGACTTCCAGAAGATCCATGCCCGTCACTCCGTCCCGAACGAGTTGGACCACGCGCTCCATCAACATTTTTACCTCGGCTTTCTCCTCAGGAAGCACCTTTAGAGAAGACGGTTTGTCCACTCGGTCCATGGAGAACGGAGGGAGACCAGTCGACTCGTCTTGGCAGTAGAACCAAGTCGACTGCCACCCTCTGACCGACTCAGGAAGGGTCATGGCCGGGAAAGTTCTCTTATTCCTCAACTGAATCCCAAGACCCCCGCACATCTGAATAACCTTGGTCCTCTCATCATCCGGACTCGCCTTTTTTACTGTCTGTGAGCGACAGGTGAATATGTGCTTGAAGAGACCCCAGTGCGGTCGACAACCCAGGAAGTTCTCGCACATGGACACAAAGGCAGCAAGATAGGTGATGGAATTGGGATTGAAATGGTGGAGTTGCGCCCCAAAGAAGTTCAGAAACCCACGGAAGAACACACTCGGCGGCAGAGAAAAACCACGATCTACGTGAGTGGCTAAGAGAACGCACTCACCCTCCTGCGGCTGCGGTTGACACTCGGACCCCGGGAGCCTCGCTGACCCGTGGGGGATCAGTCCCTCATTGGCCAGGTCGTTGAGATCTTTCTCAGTGATGGTCGAGCGGATCCAATCCCCTTGGACCCAACCCTTCGGCAGGCGGGACCTCGACGAAGATCCGCCCCGACTGGACGATCTCCCCTTTGCTTGCCCCGTCGCCGTCGCCTTCTTCGCGCGCTCTAGGGCCACCGTCTTCTCCTTCACCATTGTCGCCGGTGAAGCGCGCGAGAGGTGGATAGGCGGAGCCGGGAGCAGGCGCAGTGGGCGGAGGCAGAGAGGGAAGAGAGAAGAATGGGAAGGCACTATTCAAAAAACCCTCCCCCGGCGCTTTATATAAGGGCGTTTCCGAGTGGCTGACGAGTGGGTCCGAGCGATCCTGTCACATCCCGAAACAGTCGCGCACGCACAATACGTGGTGAAAAAGGCGGCGCAGAAATCGAGGCATCCACGCCTTATCCCGTCCGATTGTCGCGGACCGCCCCGCTTCGCGCGCTTCCCAAATTTCGGATCCCGCAAAATCCGCTAGCAGCAGATCAATCTGTCAGACAATATCTTTCCCGCGATCCGTCGCTCGGGAGTTCTCCAAAGTTCAAAAGTTCACTCGACAGAAGATAAGAATGGATCAAGGCGACTGAAGTAAAAGTTGACGCCGACACCGAAAGAAAAATCGCCAATCCAAGATACGACACAATCAAAGCGCAAGAAAGGAGTCGGAGAAAATCATCAACTCCTTCCTCACTCGAACCTCGATCCATTCGGGGGCTAATGATGAGGATATGTACCTAGGGTAGGGTCATAGACCTATCATGGATACCATGCCCAAGGACATCCTTAGACGAAGCTACCTTCCAGTCGACCAAGAGAGACTCCACTCGACCGACTAGAAGACACTCGACAAACCTGAAGACACTCGACCATCAAGACCCACTCGACCATCAGGAGTTCAGGATCTACTCTGCATCCAAACGGTCTGTAATTAAGTAGTCTTAATGGTCATAATGACACTTTAATTAGGGCGTTACCAGTAATGCCTGGCCTTAATGTACTTTAATCCTCTGCTACGTGGGATGGCTGGGGTCCTGGCGTCCTCTATATAAGCCACCCCCCTCCACTGGTAGAAGGGTTCGCACCCCTGTAACTCATATACATAGAAATCAGTCGACCGCCTCCGGGCTCCGAGACGTAGGGCTGTTACTTCCTCCGAGAAGGGCCTGAACTCGCTAAACACTCATGTGTACAACTACTCCATAGCTAGGATCTTGCCTCTCCATACCTACCCCCCATTCTACTGTCAGACTTAGAACCACGACAGTATCCCCGTCCACCAGAGTTCAAATCCTGTTGCTCGCATTTATTCCTAGATTTATTTCAAGATTTTCGGCGATGCGCATTCAGTGGGAGGAGACGTTCCGGTCGACGACGAGGTGCCTATGGTGACTTCGTAAATTTCAGGATGATATGCCGGCTTAGTCTTTCGGAGGTGCTCATAAGGGTAGGACGTGCGTGTGTGCGTTCATAGGGGTGAGTGTATGCGCGTGTACATGTTGTGCAAAGACACACATGTTGACCAGACGAGCAAGGGGCACTCTTTGGCATGGCGGGTGTCGGATCCGAGTCCTTCATCTTCAGATCCATCGACCTTGAACTCATCCCATGCGGTCCCGAGGAGGAGATGGCCGTCCGGCTTGTGCTCCGCCACTCCCGGGAAGAGGCTCGTGCCCGGCAATGCTCGGACTCCTTCCGCCGGGAATCCATTGTGTCCACCCAAATGGCGCAAGGATCCGGTGCTAGGTGTGCCGTCGCTGCCTCGCCGGAGGCGGTGAGGTCCGCCTGGCATCTGAACGCGGTGGCGGACGCGCAACCCCTCCGTTAACGTGTTGAGCATCGAGACGCGCCATGAGCCTCATCCGACAATGACATCGCATGGCGTGCCCGCCGCGTGAGGCAGCGGGCCCGGAAGGTGGCGGCAGCCCTCGCGGCGGTCGACGTTGGCAAGGCGGAGTCGCATTCTCCGGCGCCCCGTATGGTGCAGGAGTCCGAGCGCCGCAACCGCATCGTGGTGGACATCGGCGGCTCGTCCCAGGACAGATCCATCATCGATCTGACGTCCACTGGTAGCCAACGGGTTCCGGGCTCCGACGAGGAAGAGTAGGGCATGGGAGATGGCGGCGCCTTGAATCCCGTGAGCCGACACGTTTCCCATGCCCTACTCTACCTTGTCGGCGATCGGGTCAACACTCTGGGGAGCACAGCCGGCCGCCGGACATGGCCGCGGCGGCCGGACGAGCTCCGCTTAAAGATCACTACGTTGCATGTAATAATATGGATTTCAGGTTTCTAATTTGAGTTATGTACTCCCTCCGTTTCTAAATATAAGACATTTTACAGGTTCCAGCATGGACTACATTAAAATGGGTGAATCTATACTCTAAAATATGTTTATATACATCCGTATGTTGTCTATATCGAAATATCAAAAATGGTTTATATTTAGAAACGAAGGGAGTGCGGAAGTAGTGGCTATGTGTTTGATGTTCACAAAACAGTTTTGCTAAGTCTTAGTCGATAGACTTCGTTATGTCTCATGTCTCAGTCGATTCTATATTCCTTTGATTTTGCATGGGGATTTGTATAATTTTTTCCTTCAAGTCTTTTCTTTTTTCTTCTTATATTATGTCACTTGACTGAGACTTGGCACTTGACTGAGACTTGGCTAAGTCTCAGTCGACTGAGACTTGGCCACACCTTTTGCGAAAACGTCTAAAGTCATATATATATATATATATATATATATATATATATATATATATATATATATATATATATATATATATATATATATATATATGGATTTTCCCTATATAGGACAAATTTTATCTACCACCAGTGGTAGTTACCACCACTTGAGTTTTATATGTAGTATGTAGTATCTATCAAATCGGAGAGTATGTACGCGTAATATGTAGTATATAAGAATGTTTAGGTAGTATATATACTATTTTTTGGTAGTATGTATCATATTTTGAGTATGCTCTCTTTTATGTACAAATATGTACGTATTTTACAAATATAATAAAAATCATGGGCCAACTTGAAATTTTTTCATGCAACTCACTTTGGAGTATCTTATATATAGTATATGAACATACTTAAAATGATAAAATAGGACATATACTACCATAAGATAGTATATGAGACATGTGGGGTAACTACCCCCAGGTGGTAGGATGGATTTTCCCTATATATATATATATATATATATATATATATATATATATATATATATATATATATATATATATATATATATATATATATATATATATATATATATATCAGCTATCACATGTCTTTACAAACACACCCTTACAAGAAAATAGATATTTATTCAATATCTTTAAGGTGCCGAAGTATTCCACCACCTGCATCCATCGGTGTTGCGTCATGAGCATAGCTCGATGCCGCATCTGGGCCTCCCCCATAGCAGGGCAAGCTTTTGAAACCTAGGAGTTTGTAGAAGCAACGACCGGAAGTCATCGATGCAGACCACAAACACCGGTGGCTCAGATCCATGAAACAAATCGCCGCCCCAGAGGAAGAAACACCCAATAAGCCAATAAGGGCATGTAGAAACTCCAAAGACCACATAGACCACAAAAGCCGGCTAAATATAGACGGATCCACGAAAACACAAACCGACCGGGTCCCAGGAGACCCGTTGGAGAGACAGCTCCACATGTCATTCACTGATGAAACACACGCCAATCTTGATGTACATGCCCATATCAGGTCCTCTCGACAATACCACAGGAAAAAAAGAGACCATTTTGAGACTAACAATCCAAACAATATCCAACAATCACAAGTGCACAACACATATTTCAGAGTCTAAGAGCAACTCCAACAGCTCACTTAAGAAACTTATAAATTTAGTGGAAGTTGTCCGAGTGCTACTTTTGCCAGTTCCCGTAAATTTCTTCCCCTAAATTCATTTTTAATTAAACAAAAAATAGATAATAGCCTAGGACCCGCCAATCAGTGGCACGTGTGACAGCCGCCAGCAAGGGATGGCGTGAGGCGGTGCAGTGGCCATTAGAGAGGTTTATATGACCCCCTAAAATAGTTTTAGATGGTTTACGGAACTGTTAGAGAGGTTTGCTCCAACTCCCGTAAACATCAGTTTTTCTATGGATAGGGGAGCTATTAGAGTCGCTCACAAAATGAGATAGCACAATATATTAAGTAAGCTCTTAGATTCTCACAAAATCTCATAAGACAGGTGCACTCCATCAAAGAAGCTTTCGGGTTCTTACAAAATGATAAGCACAAGTTGTTTCTCATTGAGTGCACATAATTCAGTTATACTTGAAATGCCTATGGTTGTTTGGTTTAAGAGGAAAGATCAACATACAACCCCAATAGTATAGCAAGTTGTTTCTCATCGTGCGCACACAATTCAGTATTATGTTTTCTTGTCCATCTAAAAATATATTTTGTGGAGGTAAGAAAACCGATGTCCGGCCTAGAAATTTCCCTTGGGACATGTTTCTAAGCTAATATTTTTTTTCACCCGTAAACAATATTTTTTCTTGTTCCCGTGGAAAATTATCTTGCTGCTAAGAGAGGGGGTGCGCAGGTTATGTTTCCAATTATTTCAAAAATGCCCCTAGACTCGAGAGTAAATTACGGAACGTCTGCCACTGAGCGTATATTCGCACTTTCCTCCCTCGATTTTCCTCTCCTCTCCCGGTTCGTCTCCATCCGCGACGGAGCGGCGGCCTAGGGTTTGCGCCGCGCCGCCGCCCGCGTAGCCCTCCCCGCCGACCAGCCCTGCGCGACGCCAGCTGCCTCTCCGACCCCGACGGAGAGCGCTGCGCCTCCCGACGACCAGCGGAGCCGGTCCCGTCCGTGCCCGCCGGCGCCCCTCTGCCCCCCCCCCCCCCTCCCCACGTAAAGGTGATTTCTTTTTCTTGTCGTGCTTGTATCTCCTGAAAGATCAGAAGTAATTGCATCCGTATGTTGCTCGTGTGTAAGAAATTCCATGCCAACTTGTCATACAATTTCCAATTGATGAATTGTCTGAAATTTCATCTTCAGCCGAACCTCTGTTCTAGAGTCCCTATTCTTCTGAACCAGAAATCCTTGGAGCCTCTTGTTTGCATAATCATTCGTTGAAGTGGAAACGAATTATATCTGCGGATCTACGTATTTGAAGGGGAAATAAACTCTATGGTATATATATCTTCCAGTACTAGAATGTAATTTCTTCTTCTTCTAAAATGCAGTGTTATTGCGGAACAACAGAGGACGCATGGCGGAGGGTGGTATTGTGGTGGCCATCTGCCAGCACGGCGGGGAGTTCACTTCTGGCCCCAATGGGAATTTGGTCTACAAAGGGGGGGAAGCGCACGCCGTCGACGTCTCTCGGGAGATGCCGCTGGACAGCTTCAAGGATGAGGTGTCCAAGGTGTTCCATGTCGATATCACCGACATGTCGTTCAAATACTTTCTGCCGAACAACAACAGGACGCTCATCACAATCTCATGTGACCGAGATTTGCAACGGATGGTTGACTTTACTGCTAGTGCTGCGCAAGTAGACGTTTTTGTCATTAGTACAGGAGAGAACAGGTATGTCTTGTTCTACTGTTTTGTGTAGCCGTTTTATAGTTCATCTAGAAGAGCCAATATCAAGCATCTCCTGATGTGACTGACATTTTTGTTATACTGGGTAACTAGGAGTGTTGTAACTTACACTGGAGCTTCCACTGTTAAAGCTGGATCTAATGCACAGGGTGACAAAAGGAAAAGGCCAGCTTCCAAAAGCAAGTAGGTGCTACTGTTCTGATTCTGTTTTTCTAGTGTTATTAGTTATTACTCTTTTCACATTATACTCAATAGTCTCTCTCTCTGTCTGTCTGTGTGTGTGTGTCTTCAGGGCATCCAAAAGTAACAAGAAAACCCCAAATGCTACCGGTGCTGCAGTTGAAGCTAATACCCATGATTTCAATCAGCCAAGACCGGTGGAGACTTTAAATGATTACAACGAGTACATTTCTATTGCTACATCTTTGCATTTCTGTTGTGCCTTTGTTGCTACCTTATGACATGTACCTTGGTTACAATCTATTGTGCCCTTCAAAACAGAAACAGGAAATTCAGAATCCCTATTTTTTAATGTAGCCTTTCTGCAGTCAATTAAACATATGCCTACTTAAAGAGGCGCAGATTGCCAAATTCTGCCACCGATACCATCATTTTCATTTATTCATGTTTGGTGAAATCTCTAGTTTAATCTCGCCAGCACCTTGGTTTATAGCATCATTTTGTTTATGAAACAGATCATATCTTCACTAATTTCTTTCTGCCCCTTCCTTTCAGCTATGGCAACTGCTAATGCATACCTACTCGTAGCCCATGTTATAGCTGTTTCTTTTACCTAGTTTCCCGTATGACACTTTCTGTAGTTCGCATTGTTATTCGAATGGTTTCATGTTCTGATTGCGTGCCTTGGGTGATATTTTTTTTTGCAGTCCCTGCATTTTGCTGTTACTGCTACTTTTGTTGTTCCTCTTTCATTTGAAGGAGTTACAGATTTGTTTTTATGAACCCTACTTAGTGTGAACAGTTAATGCTTAGTGAACTGTTAGTTCATCATAGATAGATGCCTCTCTTGCAGCCACATGATTATGTGTATGTTATCTGTTGGTTGGACTGTTATGCCCGATTACTTTACTTGTAGATTGTAAGGATCAGTCATTTTACTTGTGATATGATGCTGTTTGAAACAAATAATTTATTGTCCTTGATGAAACTAGGGATTTTCAACTAGAATTTGGACGCGATGTTGCCTTTGCCACCACAGCTGAAGCTGTTTCCTCTGCTCCAGAGGTTATGAATCAGGACAAGCTTGCTCTCGTTGATACCACACAAAGGTAGTTATCTAGTCAAGTTATGGCTTGTGCTTTACAAAGTTCGTAAAAATCAAAAAATGTAAGTTTCAAAGATGCTTGCATGGCTTTTCCAGGGAACTAATTGGGCCTTTTGATGATTCAATCAATGCATATGATGGTTCGGAGATCATAATAGATCCTCCCCAGGAACTTACCAGTAACCCCACTATGTTCTGGGATGACATTATTAAAGGTGTTGGTCAAGAATTTGATAACGTGAAGGATTTCCGAGCTCAGTTGTGCAAGTATTCCATCGCGAAAGGATTTGCGTACCGTTTCATAAAAAATGAAACCACCAGAGTCACGGTGAAGTGTGTTGGGGATGGCTGCACCTGGCGATTGCATGCATCCGAGTCATCTCGTAGCAAGAAGTTTGTTATCAAGAAAATGACTGATGTGCACACATGTGGAGGAGAAGGTGGAGAGGGTCAGCGGCGAGCAACAAGGCAGTGGTTGACTACCATCATTAAGGAGAAACTGCGTGTGAACGCATCACTCAAGCCGAAGGACCTTGTCAAAGAAATATATGAAGAATATGGAGTTCTGCTGACCTATTCACAGGTTTGGCGAGGTAGAGAAGTGGCACAGAAGGAGATGTTTCATGTTATGAGGGAGACATTTGGCCATTTGCCCTGGTACCGTGATAGACTTTTTCAGACTAACCCAGGGAGCTCACTTGAATTGTCTCAGACAGTGGATACACGCCGTGTTTTTATCGCATTCCATGCTTCTTTACACGGTTTTGCAAATGGGTGCAGGCCCCTCCTTTTTCTTGACAAGGTTCCGCTCAAGGCGACAAATGAGTACAAGTTGCTGGTTGCGGCTGCAGTTGATGCAGATGATGGTGTCTTTCCAGTGACATTTAATGTGGTTGAAGATGAAAGTTATGACAGCTGGGTTTGGTTCTTGATGCAGCTGAGGATTGCTCTCCAATATCACAGCTACCCATTCAATGCTATGACATTCTTGTCCAATGGACAAAAGGGTCTGGATGCTGCTGTCCCACATGTGTTTGAAGATAGCCACCATGCCTTCTGTTTACATCATATCATGGAGGAATTCAGAGGAGAACTGAGGAAGGGACCATGGTCGCAACAGATAAGAGATGCGATGGTCGAGGATTTTACTCGTGCGGCCGAAGCATGCAGCATTGATGAGTTTAATGCATCAATTGAGAGCATAAGGAATATATCCACTGAAGCTGCCGACTGGATCATTGCGAGTAAGCCAGAGCATTGGTCAGATGCCGTCTTCACAGGCTGTCGGTATGACCATTTCTCATCAGACATTGTTGATGCATTTAATAACTGGATACCAACAAAGAAGGAGGGGTCCATGGTGCTGATGATAGACTCTCTGAGAATGAAAGTAGCGGAGATAATGGAAGCAAGGCGTGAAGCCTGCAAGTCATGGGAAGGGCCTTTAACACCTTCCATGGATTTCAAAGCGCAGGGTGAGATGTTGAAGGCTAGTAAGCTGACCGTGCTGTGCTCTTCCGAGACTGTGTTTGAAGTGCGGGGCAGCGGTATTTTTGTTGTTAATCTTGCAAATTGGGAATGCACATGTCGGAGGTGGCAACTTTCTGGCCTCCCTTGTATGCATGCTGTTGCTGTGTTTAACAGGATTGGACGATCTTTCTATGACTACTGTTCCAAGTTTTTTAAAATAGAGAGCTACCATATGACATACTCAGGAACAACCCTCCCAATTCCTGACATGGATACCTTCGATTTTAGTGCTGGGGCAACGATCCCACCTCCCAAGCCACGTACATCAGATAAACCGAGAAGAAAGAGGTTTAATCCCAACAAGGTAACCACTCTTATACGGCTCTGTAGCAGGTGCAAGCAGGCAGGACACAACAAGGCAACATGTGAAGCCCTTCTGTAGACAAAGCAAAATCTTGATCTGCATTATGTATAGCAGGTATATCTTGTCTTTTGGCGCACATTTTCTCCAATAAAATAATCACTTCCTTGATCTATCCCTGTTCAAATTGGTCAATTTTGCTTGAAAAGTGACATCTTAAATAGTGGATGGAATTCTTCAGTGATGTTCAGAGTGATTATTGTAATGAAACAAGCCCCACACTGACTCAAACATCAACGTGGATAGTTGAGGGTGCACACAATTAAATGGTATTGGAGTTCAGGATATGATTCGACTCCGAGAAGCAATATTCCTAGGATTTAAGAGGGGGCAAACCATTGCATAGCATTTGTCAATTGCACACTGTTTTTATTGATATAAAATCGATCTGGTTTGCCTTGCATATTCTCTCTCGGTAGAATCCTACTGCTGAACTAACTGCTTTCCACTGCTAGCACAGAGGATCACACCGATGAATGGAATTCAGACTGCTGTTGTTTGTCCAACCTGCTTGGCTAATCAAACAACATTTTTACGGGTGCAGGTTCACTTGGAGGTCCGATGTGGTGAAAGAGAGTTCATGGTAGTGGCTTCTGTATTTAGACGGAAGGACGGAGATAACACGACATCATTCGATATGATTTTGTTTATATGAAGGGTGCAACTTAAAGTTCTGTAGTGATGGACTAGAGATGATGATCCGGTGCTAGCTTCTGGACAGTGTCAACTGAAAACAGAGTAGTCGATGGTTAGCTGTTTAGTTATAGCTGTAGGTTCAGTTATTTTATCCTAGTGTCATAGTATTACTCTCAAATTCTTGTGTGTGTCATAGTTCTTGTAGTCAGTTATTGCTCTGCATAGCAGCTGTCTATTGTGGTCAGGATAACTTCTCCTTTATAGTGCATCAAGCTTTGCTCTCTGTTCTGCTGGGATCATGTATAGTAGATAATAATGATTTTGTGAGCACTTGGGAAGTATACACATTCTCACGATTTGTGTGCAAAGACTAACTGAATCCTGAAACATATTCTGCATTGGATGAAGTTATTCCAAATTTTAAAATGAGTAAATGATCCATGTACTGTTAAGTACTCCCTCCGTCCGGAAATACTTGTCGGAGAAATGGATGTATCTAGACTTTTTTTAGTTTTAGATACATCCATTTTCATTCATTTTCGCGACAAGTAATTTCGGACGGAGGGAGTACATTCAATACTACAAGGAACTCAAGTTCTGTGATTTTTGTATGTATGAATGACAGCACAAATCTGTTTAGTTGTAAAATAAGAGTGATTCTTTGGATTTGAAGACTGCACCGATTCTCTTCATCGGTGTCTGGAGCAAGCTTCTCTTGCTTTTCTTTAGTTGTGTGCGAGCTTTAACACTAGTATGAGACAATAGAGTGGCACTGTTGTTGGAGACGGTATTGGTTTGGGCATCCAATGAGATCTATGCTGAGCAGCAATTGCTAAATTAGAGATGAGCAAAAGGATAAAAGGTTCATGGGGACATGAACTATGTACGCAATATCATCAAAGGCGATGATTTCCTCCACTGAGTACTGACATTTTTTTTTGTAAGGATCTCTCCCTGCTACTTCTTTGCCGTCTTAATACGGGATCCACCAAAGGCGATGGCACCCCTCCGAATTGAACAAGGAAGTTCATTGAACCCTCTAGAATGTTTCTTTGAACCAAGTTTTGTAGCGCTGGAGATGGTGTCTGGAAACTTCGCTGTAGAACTACTCCCTCGCAACATCATCGGGCAAACGTACTTATTGAAATCTCATGGGCTATTCTTTATTAAGCCCAATGACATCTCTATCAGTACATGACAACGCGTTGGTCAGTGTTTCCCGACACCTCTAATGCCTGTGAGTACTTGAGGAGCAAAGCAAATGATGACAAGATATGGCACATTATGGAGCTAGGAAGGAGAGCAAAACGGTAGTTCAATGGGAAGGGTATATGTAAGGAGCTCAAATTTTACTATCTCTTTTACTAGGCAGTATATAAATATAGGCATTTGGTAGGTATGTCATGACTTCATCGCAAATAACTGTGCCTACTTTCGATATATGTTCATTGAGTTTAATACAATAAAATCTAGTTCACACAAGAGTCTACGAAATAGATAGAGAAATCTTAAACTGTATTTCCGGTCTTCTCCTTGCATTTTCTCCAATAAAATAACAACTCTTCTTGATCTATCATGTTCAAATCGTTCAATTTTGCTGGTAAAGTGACATCTTAAATTTAATTTTCAGTGCGACTCTAATGCCGTTTAACTTGCGCCTCGAAGAACTAGAATCAGGGCAATGTACCCCCTAGCCCCAACTCGAAGTTGTATTTTCCTACGGGTCATCCCCCCTTCCTTTGTTTTTGTTCCCGCCCATACCGACCCCAAATGTACCCAGAACAATTTTGCTACTCAATACACCGCGTTACTTTCAAGCTAGGCACATACTTCAATGTCTGTGGATTAGTATCCGCTGTCCACATCTGTTGCTAGTAGTTGGCGGAAGGGCTAGATTTTTCTACTGATTTAATCTTTCAAGTTCACCAAAAGTCTATATTTGGTCCTTTAAGAATTTTTGGGCATTGTCTTGGAGCTGACTCAATCATCGTTGCTCCGGAGTGAGATCTATGGACGGTGGCCTGAGGCAGAGGGTACGGATGTGCAGCGGCGACGGTGGATTTATGGCTCGGCTGATAGTCTATGGTACTAAGGTGCCGATGGCAAAAATTCTATTTGCAGGTACACGGGCGAGCCTGCTACGGCGGATCTCCGCTCGGGCGCGTGGGCGAAGGCTTGGTTCTGCACTGCTTGATGATTGCCGAGATGGGACTGGGATTGGAATCTTCACATCCGGTGGCGATGACGTGTTTGTTGTGCTGTCAGATTCATCCACCACGGACGAGAACGACCAAGCATGAGGACGGTGTCGGAGCATCCCAAATTGGGATTTGATGGTGTCAGTGAGCTTCCTCCGTCGATCTCGGTTGCAAAGTGCGACAACGACCTTCACTGTTCGGTGTTCTTGGTGGCGACCGACCTCTGCCGTGGCTTGACTATCTGCTTGCGCGAGCACAGTCTTCATTTGCGTGGCACCTCACATCAAGACCGTGCTATGTGTGTAGCTGCTGGGATCGCGGAAAATGGTGATGACATCACATATGATGTCAAACGATAGTTGGTGCTCATATGGTTGCTATCATAGCTTGTTGATCATTGTTTTGATCGATTCAAAGTTTTTTTCTTTTTACTCCACCAAGGCATAGCTTCGGTCTTGTTTGGCTTTGCTAGTTGTCAGCGTGATTTTTGTGTGTGTGTGTTGCTGTTGCCCGTGTGCATCTTAGCTATGTAGATGCCGCGTGTGTGCTCACTGTGTTTTTATCCTCTTGATGCTTCATTTCGAGATAATAAAATCCACCCATTGTCGATGAAAAATAATTTTTGGGCGACATTTGGCCCCTCAAGTCTTAAAACAGGGTACGTTTCGCCCAAAACCAGATTTTACCAAAAATCATGAATGACATGGCGTGGTTTTGACACAAGAAGACATGTTGCACTCCACCTTATCATCTTATTTTTCTTCTCCTCTCTCCCGGGAGGCATTTCATCAAACACATAACGTGCAACAGTTGCATCCGTCCTTCCTTCCTGTCACATCGCCACGGCCTCACTGCCCAGCTGACCCCTGTCAACCTGTTCCGCCCCAAGCAGCCGTTGTCACGCTCACTTGGTCAGCGTCGAGGAGTAGCTACCGCACGCACCTGCTCGTGTAACGTGAGCTGGCAAATGTAACGTCACCTGTCAAATGGTGACACATTGAGCACCCTCATGGTAGAAACACCCTCATGTAACGTGACCTGACAAATGTACTTGATGAAATCCCATGGGTTCTTCAGTACCAAACTCAACAACATATCTATGGCTACTTGTCAACGTGCAATTTAGTGCTTCCCAATACCTCCAATTCGTCGCTACCGCATCGGAACCCTTAATCACGCTACCGCATCCCCCTCCCACGTCCCCTACCTTGCTGCCACTGAAGGAGCGGTTAGCAAACCCGTGCTAGCTATGGTGGCTGCGGGGCGCCTCGGCTGGCTCTGGTCCCCCTTCCACGCCCATCGGCTTGCCGCAAACTGAGATTATATTTGTGCATATATGTTTGTTAAGTTTATTAAAGCAACTAGTTCACCCAAGAGTGTACAGTTGGTGCACATATCATTAATTGCACATATACTAAGCTATAATTCTTCTTCTCATAATCGCAGTAACCAGGTTGCTTTGTGTCATTATTTACTATAGATCAAGTCCCAAACTGTACGTGTTTTGATCCTGGAATAATCTTTCTCCAAAGGTCAACAGTGTCCTATCCATCACGCACAGGGCAAATTTTTCATATTTTCTTTGTCGTAACAAACATGACATATATATTTATTGTTACGATTATGACTGTCAATATTTGTGCATCAATTTCACATGATCGTCAAAATTGTACAACCATGAAAAATTAATTAATGTCAAATATTCCAGCACTGTAAGTTTTCGGTGAGGTGACTTTGAGGGACGCACCTTAGAAACACTAGTTGGGGTAATGTAATACTAGTAGATAATAATGATTTTGTGAGCACCGGGAAAGTATACCTTCCATCAATATTTACCATAGAGCAAGGAGTATGCATCTTCATCCTACATAATCTTTGCCAAAACTCATTCATAAATTTTGCGGCAACCATAGTACTGGAGAATTTTTTTTAAACAGTGTTCTTGTCTTTTTTCCTTCGTTTGGTTTTCTATTAATAATACTTTTTAAATGTTCAAAAATTCGAAATATATTCTTGGATTTAGTTTTTCCTGAAATTTAAAAATTTACGTGGATTTTGGAAATACATCTGAATTTCAAAAATTATTTTTGAAATAAAAAAGTTTGTGAATTTAAAAACGGTCTTGAATACAAACAAATGTTCTCAATTTTTAAAAAGTTTATGAAATTCTATTTTTCCATGAATTTAAAATATTTTTTTGGATTAAAACATATTTCCGTATTTCAAAACGATTCCAAGTTTAAAATATGTTCTTAAATTTTAAAATATTCACAAATTATAAAATATTCCCGAATTTTTTTAAAAATAGTCAGGAATTTAAAAAATGTTTATAGATTTTTAAATGTTAAAAAATTCAAAATTTTACATGAAATAAAATATGAGAAAACGTAAAAGAAAAAAAAGGGAAATAAAAAAACTGACAAGTTCATAAAAATGGCAAAAAAAAGATGGGAACCAAAACACAGTAAAGTGCCACAAATGGGCTAGCCCATATAGCTCATTACGTGTTGAGTAGGATTTTGCTCAAATAAGGTGTGGCTCATGTGGCTGTGGGCTTGTCGTCTTGGCTGGTATGATCTTCTAGTGGATTGGGCTGATGTATAGAAATATTTTTCTGCTCGTGGGCTAGACGGGCCATGGCCCTGTTTTGCCCTCTTGTAGCTCCGGTAGTGGCAACCCTCAAAACAGGAAAAAAAAAAGGGATTTGCTATTTTTCAGTCGACTGTTTTTCAATTCGCCTTCATTCAATTTTGAGTCCGTTCGATCTCGCGCTGAGATTCGCGCCCGGTCCTGTCCTGTTTTGTGCTGGCTTTCGGGTTTGGTTTTCTTACCGGGCGCGGTTTTCTGCTTTTAGCCCGTTTTCCTCAGCCCCGCGCTCCCTGGCCGGTTTACTGTTCGCTTTTGTCATTTTTGAATGCAGCAGCGGGGTGTCGTTCCCCTTTCTCATTTCGATAAGGCAGAGGAAGAGAGCTCCAGCGGTGAAGGAGGCGGAGGAGATTGCTTCTGTTCATGGCGATTCCGACCTCATCCACCGCAGGATTTTGATTTCTTCTCCTAATTCTCTTGGTCCGCCGGCTGCCCTGGTTAGTTGTCCTTGGCTCTCGTGTTTTGTCCGTGGTTTCGTGACCGTGTAGTCTCAGATCTAGGGGATTTTGTTGATCCCTGGAGTGTGTTTGCCGTGGTGTTTGTAGTCCGCCGTGGTTGTGGCATAGGAGGTAGCAGCGTGCCATGCACAATCCGCCGTGTCTTCCTTTTCCTGCTGTGGACGGAGGCCAAATCCCTCCTGGTTAGGATCCGGTAGGACATTTTTTGGAGGCAGTGTTGTGCCTGTTTGATGTGGAGGTAGCCGTAGAACGCTAGATCTCCCTTGTTGTTGATGTGGAGGTAGGTGTGGTAGGGTTTAGTTTTGAGCGGTGGATCCAGTAGACGTTGAACTCTGAAGGATCGAGTTCAGTGATTTCGCGCTCAGCATAACCTTGTCACTGTTGATGTGGATGTAGGTGTGGTAGTGTTTAGTTATACTGTAAATTAGTTTAACTGAGATTTTTTCAGAGTTGGTCTACAGTTCCTATATAGAGCCTCTCTGCAGTTTTAAGTGTTTCAGTGTTTCTCGTTTTATAGCCTGAACCTTGTCACTGTATAAGTTTTTCCCCTCTAATTACCGTGGGGATAGCTTGTCTTTTTATCATTTTCCCCTACAGTCTCTTTATGTAGCTACCCTGTTGTGCATCACACAGTATTTTTCACCGGTAATTATTGTGTAGTTTTGGGTGGTAGTTATACTGTAAATTACATAGTAATTTGACCGATAATTTCTGTGAAATTATAGTGTAATCCTATCCCATGATTTACTGTCTAGTTCGACCGATGTTTAATCTGTAGTCCGATGCCCCCTTTTTACACAGTAATTTGACTGATTTTTTACTGTGTAATTTGTGTGGTAGTTACACTGTAATCATATTCCATTTACACTGTACTCTGTTGTGATTTTGCACAGTATTTTTTACCCATAATAACTGTGTAATTTGTATGCTAGTTACACTGTAATCTGATGCGTTTTTGCACTGTAATTTCTCCTGTATTTTATTTGTGTAATTTGCATGCTAGTCACCCTATGATTTATGCATGAGTGTGTTGGAAACGTAGTAATTTCAAAAAATTTCCTACGCACACGCAAGATCATGGTGATGGCATAGCAACGAGAGGGGAGAGTGTTGTTCACGTACCCTCGTAGACCGTAAGCGGAAGCGTTATGACAACGCGGTTGATGTAGTCGTACGTCTTCACGATGCGACCGATCCAAGTACCGAACGTACGGCACCTCCGAGTTCAGCACACGTTTAGCTCGATGACGATCCCCCAACTCCGATCCAGCAAAGTGTCGGGGATGAGTTCCGTCAGCACGACGGCGTGGTGACGATGATGATGCTTTACCGGCGCAGGGCTTCGCCTAAACTCCGCGACGATATGACCGAGGTGGAATATGGTGGAGGGGGGCACCGCACACAGCTAAGGAACGATCCGTAGATCAACTTGTGTTGTTATCCCTAGAGGTGCCCCCCTGCCCCCGTATATAAAGGAGCAAGGGGGGAGGGGGCGGCCGGCCTAGGAGGGGGGCGCCTAGGGGAGTCCTACTTCCACCGGGAGTAGGACTCCCTCCTTCCTTGTTGGAGTAGGAGAAAGGGGAAAGAGGGGGAGAGGAGGAAGGAAAGGGGGGCCGCACCCCTTGTCCAATTCGGACCAAAGGGGGGCTGCGCGCCTCCTTCCTTTCGACCTCTCTCCTCTATTCCCGTATGGCCCAATAAGGCCCATATACTCCCCGGCGAATTCCCGTAACTCTCCGGTACTCCGAAAAATACCCGAATCACTCGGAACCTTTTCGAACTCCGAATATAGTTGTCCAATATATCGATCTTTACGTCTCGACCATTTCGAGACTCCTCGTCATGTCCCCGATCTCATCCGGGACTCCGAACTCCTTCGGTACATCAAAACTCATAAACTCATCATATAACTGTCATCGAAACCTTAAGCTTGCGGACCCTACGGGTTCGAGAACTATGTAGACATGACCTAGAACTATTCTCGGTCAATAACCAATAGCGGAACCTGGATGCTCATATTGGCTCCTACATATTCTACGAAGATCTTTATCGGTCAAACCGCATAACAACATACGTCGTTCCCTTTGTCATCGGTATGTTACTTGCCCGAGATTCGATCGTCGGTATCCAATACCTAGTTCAATCTCGTTACTGGCAAGTCTCTTTACTCGTTGCGTAATGCATCATTCCGTAACTAACTCATTAGCTACATTGCTTGCAAGGCTTATAGTGATGTGCATTACCGAGAGGGCCCAGAGATACCTCTCCGACAATCGGAGTGACAAAACCTAATCTCGAAATACGCCAACCCAACATGTACCTTCGGAGACACCTGTAGTACTCCTTTATAATCACCCAGTTATGTTGTGACGTTTGGTAGCATCCAAAGTGTTCCTCCGGTAAACGGTAGTTGCATAATCTCATAGTTACAGGAACATGTATAAGTCATGAAGAAAGCAATAGCAATATACTAAATGATCAAATGCTAGGCTAACGGAATGGGTCATGTCAATCACATCATTCTCCTAATGATGTGATCCCATTTAATCAAATGACAACACATGTCTATAGTTAGGAAACATAACCATCTTTGATTAATGAGCTAGTCAAGTAGAGGCATACTAGTGACGTTGTGTTTGTCAATGTATTCACACATGTATTATGTTTCCGGTTAATACAATTCTAGCATGAATAATAAACATTTATCATGAAATAAGGAAATAAATAATAACTTTATTATTGCCTCTAGGGCATATTTCCTTCAGTCTCCCACTTGCATTAGAGTCAATAATCTAGTTCACATCGCTATGTGATTTAACACCAATATTCACATCTGCATGTGATTAATACCCATAGTTCACATCATCATGTGATCAACACCAAAAGGGTTTACTAGAGTCAATAATCTAGTTCACATCGCTATGTGATTAACACCCAAAAGAGTACTAAGGTATGATCATGTTTTGCTCGTGAGAGAAGCTTAGTCAACGGGTCTGTCATATTCAGAGCCGTATGTATTTCGCAAATATTCTATGTCCACAATGCTCTGGACGGAGCTACTCTAGCTAATTGCTCCCACTTTCAATATGTATCCAGATTGAGACTTAGAGTCATCTAGATTGGTTTAAAAGCTTGCATCGTTGTAACTTTTACGACGGGCTCTTTTATCACCTCCATAATCGAGAAACATCTCCTTAGTCTTTACTAAGGATATTCTTGACCCATGTCCAGTGATCTACTATTAGATCAAAATTGTATTTCTTTGCCAAACACAGAGCAAGGTATACAATAGGTCTGGTTCACAGCATAGCATACTTTATAGAACCTATGACTGAGGCATAGGGAATAACTTTTCATTCTCTTTCTATTTTCTGCAATGGTCGGGTCTTGAGTCTTACTCAACTTCACACCTTGTAACACAGGCAAGAACTCCTTCTTTGACTGTTCCATTTTGAACTATTTCAAAAATTTATCAAGGTATGTACTCATTGAAAAATCTTATCAAGCGTCTTGATCTATCTATATAGATCTTGATGCTCAATGTGTAAGCAGCTTCACCGAGGTCTTTCTTTGAAAATCTCCTTTCAAACACTCCTTTATGCTTTGTAGAATAATTCTACATTATTTCCGATCAACAATATGTCATTCACATATACTTATCGGAAAGGCTGTAGTGCTCCCACTCACTTTCTTGTAAATACAGGCCTTTCCAAAAGTCTGTATAAAACCATATGCTTTGATCAACACATCAAAGAGTATATTCCAACTCCGAGATGCTTGCACCAGTCCATTGATGGATCGCTGGAGCTTGCACATTTTGTTAGCACCTTTAGGATTGACAAAATCTTCTGGTTGCATCATATACAACTCTTCTTTAAGAAAACCATTAAGGAATGCAGTTTTGACATCCATTTGCCAGATTTCATAAAATATGGCAATTGCTAACATTATTCGGATAGACTTTTAAGCATCGCTACCCTTGAGAAAATCTCATTGTAGTCAACACCTTGAACTTGTCAAAAACCCTTTTGCGACAAGTCGAGCTTTGTAGATACTACTATCAACGTCCGTCTTCCTCTTGAAGATCCATTTATTTTCTATGGCTTGCCGATCATCGGGCAAGTCCACCAAAGTCCACACTTTGTTCTCATACATGGATCCCATCTCAGATTTCATGGTCTCAAGCCATTTTGCGGAATCTGGGCTCATCATCGCTTCCTCATAGTTCGTAGGTTCATCATGGTCTAGTAACATGACTTCCAGAACAGGATTACCATACCACTCTGGTGCGGACTGTACTTTGGAAGACCTACGAGGTTTTGTAGTAACTTGATCTGAAGTTTCATGATCATCATCATTAGCTTCCTCACTAATTGGTGTAGGAATCACAGGAACTGATTTCTGTGATGAACTACTTTCCAATTTGGGAGAAGGTACAATTACCTTATCAAGCTCTACTTTCCTCCTACTCATTTCTTTCGAGAGAAACTTCTTCTCTAGAAAGGATCCATTTTAGCAACGAATAACTTGCCTTCGGATCTGTGATAGAAGGTGTACCCAATAGTTACCTTTGGGTATTCTACAAAGACGCACTTATCTGATTTGGGTTCGAGCTTATCAGGTTGAAACTTTTTAACATAAGCATTGCAGCCCCAAAATTTAAGAAATGACAACTTTGGTTTCTTGCCAAACCACAGTTCATAAGGCATCGTCTCAACGAACTTCGATGGTGCCCTATTTAAAGTGAATGCAACTGTCTCTAATGCATAACCCCAAAACGATAGTGGTAAACTGATAAGAGACATCATAGATCGCACCATATCTAGTAAAGTACGATTACGACGTTCGGACACACCATAACATTGTGGTGTTCCAGGTGGCGTGAGCTGTGAAACTATTCCACATTGTTTTAATTGAAGACCAAACTCGTAACTCAAATATTCGTCTCCGCGATCAGATCGCAGAAACTTTATTTTCTTGTTATGATGATTTTTCCACTTCACTCAGAAATTCTTTGAACCTTTCAACTATTTCAGACTTATGTTTCATCAAGTAGATACACCCATATCTGCTCAAATCATCTTGTGAAGGTCAGAAAATAATGATACTTGCCACGAGCATCAACACTCATTGGATCGCATACATCGGTATATATTATTTTCAATAAGTCAGTAGCTTGTTCCATTGTTCCGGAGAACGGAGTTTTAGTCATCTTGCCCAAAAGGCACAATTCGCAAGCATCAAATGATTCATAACCAAGTGATTCCAAAAATCCATCTTTATGGAGTTTCTTTATGCGCTTTACACCGATATGACCCAAACGGCAGTGCCACAAACAAGTTGTACTATCATTATTAACTTTGCATCTTTTGGCATCAATATTATGAATATGTGTATCACTACGACGAGATCCAACAAACTATTTTCATTGGGTGTATGACCATTGAAGGTTTTATTCATGTAAACAGAAAAAAAATTATTCTTTGACTTTAAATGAATAACCGTACCGCAATAAACATGATCAAATCATATTCATGTTCAACGCAAACGCCAAATAACATTTATTTAGGTTTAACACTAATCCCGAAGGTATAGGGAGTGTGCGATGATGATCATATCAATCTTGGAACCACTTCCAATACACATCGTCATTTCATCCTCAACTAGTCTCTGTTTATTATGTAACTCCTGTTTCGAGTTACTAATCGTAGCAACCGAACAAGTATCAACATACTCAGGGGCTACTATAAACACTAGTAAGGCACACATCAAACACCTATATATATCAAATATACCTTTGTTCACTTTGCCATCCTTCTTATCCACCAAATATTTAGGGCATTTCCGCTTTCAGTGACCATTTCCTTTGCAGTGTAAGCACTCAGTTTCAGACTTTGGTCCAGCTTTGGTCTTCTTCACGGGAGTGACAACTTGCTTGTCATTCTACTTGAAGTTCCCTTTCTATCCCTTTGCCCTTTTCTTGAAACTAGTGGTCTTGTCAATCATCAACACTTGATGCTCTTTCTTGATTTCTACCTTCGTCGATTTCAACATCACGAAGAGCTCGGGAATCGTTTTCGTCATCCCTTGCATACTATAGTTCATCACAAAGTTCTACTAACTTGGTGATGGTGACTAGAGAATTCTGTCAATCACTATCTTATCTGAAAGATTAACTCCCACTTGATTCAAGCGATTGTAGTACCCAGACAATCTGAGCACATGCTCACTAGTTGAGCGATTCTCCTCCATCTTTTAGCCATAGAACTTGTTGGAGACTTCATATCTCTCAACTCGGGTATTTGCTTGAAATATTAACTTCAACTCCTGGAACATATCATATGGTCTATGACATTCAAAACGTCTTTGAAGTCCCGATTCTAAGCCGTTAAGCATGGTGCACTAAACTATTAAGTAGTCATCATATTGAGCTAGCCAAACGTTTATAACATCTGCATCTGCTTCTGCAATAGGTATGTCACCTAGCGGTGCATTAAGGACATAATTCTTCTGTGCAGCAATGAGGATAAACCTCAGATCACGGATCCAATCCGCATCATTGCTACTAACTTCTTTCAACACAATTTTCTCTAGGAACATATCAAAATAAACATATGAAAGCAACAACGCAAGCTATTGATCTACAACATAATTTGCAAAATACTACCAGGACTAAGTTCATGATAAATTTAAGTTCAATTAATCATATTACTTAAGAACTCCCACTTAGAATGACATCCCTCTAATCCTCTAAGTGATCACGTGATCCAAATCAACTAAACCATAACCGATCATCACGTGAAATGGAGTAGCTTTCAATGGTGAACATCATTATGTTGATCATATCTACTATATGATTCACGCTCGACCTTTCGGTCTCCGTGTTCCGAGGCCATATCTGCATATGCTAGGCTCGTCAAGTATGACCTGAGTATTCCGCGTGTGCAACTGTTTTGCACCCGTTGTATTTGAACGTAGAGCCTATCACACCCGATCATCACGTGGTGTCTCAACACGACGAACTTTGGCAACGGTGCATACTCAGGGAGAACACTTCTTGATAATTAGTGAGAGATCAACTTAAAATGCTACCGTCAATCAAAGCAAGATAAGATGCATAAAGGATAAACATCACATGCAATCAATATAAGTGATATGATATGGCCATCATCATCTTGTGCTTGTGATCTCCATCTCCGAAGCACCGTCATGATCATCATCGTCACCGGCGCGACACCTTGATCTCCAGCGTAGCATCGTTGTCGTCTCGCCAACTATTGCTTCTACGACTATCGCTACCGCTTAGTGATAAAGTAAAGCAATTACAGGGCGATTGCATTGCATACGATAAAGCGACAACCATATGGCTCCTGCCAGTTGCCGATAACTCGGTTACAAAACATTATCATCTCATACAATAAAATATAGCATCACGTCTTGACCATATCACATCACAACATGCCCTGCAAAAACAAGTTAGACGTCCTCTACTTTGTTGTTGCAAGTTGTACGTGGCTGCTACGGGCTGAGCAAGAACCATTCTTACCTACGCATCAAAACCACAACGATAGTTCGTCAAGTTAGTGCTGTTTTAACCTTCGCAAGGACCGGGCGTAGCCACACTCGGTTCAACTAAAGTTGGAGAAACAGACACCCGCTAGTCACCTGTGTGCAAAGCACGGCGGTAAAACCAGTCTCGCGTAAGCGTACGCGTAATGTCGGTCCGGGCCGCTTCATCCAACAATACTGCCGAACCAAAGTATGACATGCTGGTAAGCAGTATGACTTGTATCGCCCACAACTCACTTGTGTTCTACTCGTGCATATAACATCAACGCATAAAACCTAGGCTCTGATACCACTGTTGGGGAATGTAGTAATTTCAAAAAATTTCCTACGCACACGCAAGATCATGGTGATGGCATAGCAATGAGAGGGGAGAGTGTTGTCCACGTACCCTCGTAGACCGTAAGCGGAAGCGTTATGACAACGCGGTTGATGTAGTCGTACGTCTTCACGATCCGACTGATCCAAGTACCGAACGTACGGCACCTCCGAGTTCAGCACACGTTCAGCTCGATGACGATCCTCGGACTCCGATCCAGCAAAGTGTCGGGGATGAGTTCCGTCAGCACGACGGCGTGGTGATGATGATGATGCTTTACCGGCGCAGGGCTTCGCCTAAACTCCGCAACGATATGACCAAGTGGAATATGGTGAAGGGGGGCACCGCACACGGCTAAGGAACGATCCGTAGATCAACTTGTGTTGTTATTCCTAGAGGTGCCCCCCTGCCCCCGTATATAAAGGAGCAAGAGGGGAGGGGGCAGCCGGCCTAGGAGGGGCGCGCCTAGGGGAGTTGGAGTAGGAGAAAGGGGGAAAGAGGGGGAGAGGAGGAAGGAAAGGGGGGCCGCACCCCTTGTCCAATTCGGACCATAGGGGGGCTGCGCGCCTCCTTCCTTTCGGCCTCTCTCCTCTATTCCCGTATGGCCCAATAAGGCCCATATACTCCCCGGCGAATTCCCGTAACTCTCCGGTACTCCGAAAAATACCCGAATCACTTGGAACCTTTCCGAACTCTGAATATAGTCGTCGAATATATCGATCTTTACGTCTCGACCATTTCGAGACTCCTCATCATGTCCCCGATCTCATCCGGGACTTCGAACTCCTTCGGTACATCAAAACTCATAAACTCATAATATAACTGTCATCGAAACCTTAAGCGTGCGGACCCTACGGGTTCGAGAACTATGTAGACATGACCTAGAACTATTCTCGGTCAATAACCAATAGCGGAACCTGGATGCTCATATTGGCTCCTACATATTCTACGAAGATCTTTATCGGTCAAACCGCATAACAACATACGTCGTTCCCTTTGTCATCGGTATGTTACTTGCCCGAGATTCAATCATCGGTATCCAATACCTAGTTCAATCTCGTTACTGGCAAGTCTTTTTACTCGTTGCGTAATGCATCATCCCGTAACTAACTCATTGGCTACATTGCTTGCAAGGCTTATAGTGATGTGCATTACCGAGAGGGCCCAGAGATACCTCTTCGACAATCGGAGTGACAAAACCTAATCTCGAAATACGCCAACCCAACATGTACCTTCGGAGACACCTGTAGTACTCCTTTATAATCACCCAGTTACGTTGTGACGTTTGGTAGCACCCAAAGTGTTCCTCCGGTAAAAGGGAGTTGCATAATCTCATAGTTACAGGAACATGTATAAGTCATGAAGAAAGCAATAGTAATATACTAAACGATCAAATGCTAGGCTAACGGAATGGGTCATGTCAAACACATCATTCTCCTAATGATGTGATCCCATTTAATCAAATGACAACACATGTCTATGGTTAGGAAACATAACCATCTTTGATTAATGAGCTAGTCAAGTAGAGGCATACTAGTGACGTTGTGTTTGTCAATGTACTCACACATGTATTATGTTTCCGGTTAATACAATTCTAGCATGAATAATAAACATTTATCATGAAATAAGGAAATAAATAATAACTTTATTATTGCCTCTAGGGCATATTTCCTTCAGAGTGGCCTCACAGTTCACCCCTGTTTGTTGTGCAGCCATGCAGTCTTTGTTATTTTTGTTGAAATCCGAATGATCCCATGACTTCTGTTCATCTATTTTCTGAACCTTACTAAGCAGTCAATGGATAAGTTTGTGCAGTTTTGATTTTTGTGAATCCTTTGTGGTGCTTTTTGACCACTCATGTGTGGTGGCTGATGCTTGATCTGCGAGTAAGACCCAGTAAACTAGTCATATGTTTTTGGCAGCAGATGCTCTTGCTACTGTGAATTACTACTTCAGAAGTTCTTTGGGAATTTGTCTGTCAATTTTGGTTCTGCTAATAACTCTTGAGATTTTGTCTTCCTAGTTTGTTCAATATCACCATCACTGCTGTATCTAGTGGCGTGAGGCTTGTAAAATATCTATACATCATGTTTTCTGCTGAAGGTTGTTTTGTCGCCTGCATCCAATTCACAAACCTGCTGCCTTTGCACTGTAATATGTTGCGCTTTTGCACTGTAACTGTGTAATTTGTATGCTAGTTACAGTGTAATCTGATGCGTTTTTACACTGTAATTTCTCCCGTTTTTATTGTATAATTTGTATGCTAGTCAGCCTGTAATTTCTCTTATGTATATTTTGGGGCCCATTTTTTTCTCTATTGTTTTTCAGGTAGTATCTCAATGAGTAGACTGCGGAAAGTCTGTCGCAAGGATGTTCCCCTACTTTCTTCACTCGAGAGCGCTGATTCTTTGAAAGACCCTTATGTGCCTAATGATTTTGCTGATGATGGTTCTAATGGTATGTCTTTGGTAGTTATTATTTGTCTTCTTATCTTCTTTTCATTTTCATTTTCTTTTCTAATTTTCTATTTTTTATTAATTTTTGTTATTGTTTTCTGATTTTTTTTCCTTTTGCAGGGTTGTTCTGGTGATGATGAAGAGTTTGATAAAGCACTTTACAATTTCTATGTGAATAATGTAAGCCATTTTTTCATGTTTCTGGTGATGATGAAGAGTTTGATGTTTTTATTCCATATATTTTCATATGTTGGTTTGATGATTTTATGTTTTTTGTTTCTTGATCAGAAAGTCAAGTACCTGAAGAG
The DNA here is from genome assembly GCF_018294505.1 of Triticum aestivum. Lineage (NCBI taxonomy): Eukaryota > Viridiplantae > Streptophyta > Magnoliopsida > Poales > Poaceae > Triticum > Triticum aestivum. The sequence continues at coordinate 689,234,908 of NC_057803.1, read as the reverse complement.
AAAATTATCATCTGCTGGAAGAAGGAATGTTGTAAGTCTTTTTTCTCTTCCGTTAATCATTGGGTCATTTGTATGGTACCTACACTGTAAATTTACCCTATATGAACTATAATCTGAATGCCCCTATTACCGAGTGATACTTAGTGTGAAATATGTATGGTAGTTACACTATAATCATATAGTCATTGTGTAATTTTGTATGGTAATTACACTGTAATCCTACTCCTTTCTTACAGTGTAAATTTACCCATATCTATACTGTAATTTGAATGCCTTTTTTTAAGTGTAAATTTGCCCATAGTTACACAATAATTTGACTGATAATTATTGTGTAATTTCGTATGGTAGTTACACTGTAATCCTGCACCTTTTTTACCTGCACTGTAATCCGATGCCTTTTTTACTCAGTAATTTGACTAATAATTACTGTGTAATTTGTATGCTAGTTACACTGTAACCCTACACCTTTTTTTACAGTGTAATTTTACCCATATCTATACTGTAATCCAATGCCCTTTTATACATAGTAAGTTAACTGATAATCACTGTGTATTTTGTATGGTAGTTACAATGTAATTACACAGTAGTTACAATGAAATTCCCCCGGTATAATTTTACCCATGTCTGTATTGTATAATTTGAATGATAATTTTATGTGTAATTTGTATGGTAGTTTCACTGTAATCCTATTTTTTCATTTTCTGCAGTGTAATTTTCCCCATAATGTATACTGTAATCTGTTGCTATTTAAACTGTAATTTTACTCTTAATTACTGTATAATTTGATATGCTAGTCCCAATGTAATCCAATGTGATTTTACTCTGTAATTTTACCCCCTTATACATTTTGCTCAGTGTAATCTTATGCATTTGTACAGTGTAATTCTGTCAGGTGCTTTTGACTGGTCAAGGAAAGGACAGTAGGGGCGACTGGTTCAACCTTTCTGTCGCTGTTAGCCGCTTGACGGGTCACAAATACAGCCCGATCCGTTTTCTTCAGGAAAAACAGACATACAGCTGTCAACAGATTATTGGTTGGAAAATTTGAATGACAACCAATTACAAATCAATCAATTGTTAAATAGACAGTCCGAAAAAAAGCTCCGCCAGTGGTCATGACTTGATCGAAAGTACTTGTGTCCACTTTTGATACCCCCTCCGTTCAAAAATACTTGACATGGTTTTAGTTCAATGCAGTATATATATATTTATCGATTGTAATACAAACATTAGTTTAGCGAAGTATACAGTTGGTGCCTAACTATACAAATGTTAAGCTACCATTATTGTTGTAGTGCATCACCATATTTCCTTGTGCCACAGTTTATAATAGATTTAGTATTATGTGTAGTACAATAGTATTTCCCACAAGCTATTAATGTCCTATTAGTAACACATGGATTTCTTTTTTACTAAACATGACATGGAAAGGCAATCAAATGATGAGCCCCGCTTCGTGAAGGGACATACCTGACCACCACATTGCATCCCTTTGGCGGCTCGGGGATAACCTTAGTCCCACGCCATTGCCGCAAACTGAGATTATATTGTATACAACTGATGCAAAGTATCTTCGAGGTGTCACAGTCTTTTCAGTCAAGGCAATAAACAACAACTTACTTTGCTCGGGAAACACAATCAAGTATTACATAGTTGTTTGAGATATTGTTGTTAGCAAACGGTACATGTAGGTTTCTAGATTATTATAACAACTGATATCCACGTGCCATTTCTTACAATGGATTGAGGTGGAGTGAATTGCAAAAAACCACCACATTCGAGACATCATTTGCGGAAAACCACGAGGTCACTAATCCATTGCAAAAAACACCGCACATCCAGTAAACTTTTTGCAAAAAGCACTGATCGAGTGATTTAGGTCGTTTAATCACTTTCTGACAAATGGGGCCGGATTGTCGGGAGCTGACTGGGCAAAACATTTACATACACCCCCCTGGATCAAAAGGGAAAACGCAATCCAACCCAGCAGGTGGCGTCCCTCCTCCCTTCGATCCTGCAAGCCGCCGCCGCCTTGAGGCCTCGTCTGCTCGGCGCCTCCGGCAAGCTGATGCCCGCAACCAGCAGGCCCCTCGCGCCGCCGTCCCCTGCCTCCACTTCTTCTCCTTTGTTCTCTCTTGTTCTCTGCAGGAAGCCGCCATGGATGGACAGAGCTCCAGCGCGCCGCCTAGCTTGCCTACACCCCCACCTCCGGCCACCTTCGCTCGCCGCCATCCCATTCCCGTCCAGAAGCGAGGACAACAGCTCTCGGAGCGCAAGCCTGCGGCCCATGGCCGCCTCCGTTTGCCGCCTGCAGGGCGTCTCCTGTGGCGGCCTTGAGCGCCGCCGCGACGGCCTCGTGCAGAAGACAACGAGCGAGGCGCCCTCCCTCCTCCCGCGCATTGTCGATGTTGGAGTCCATTGAGGGCGTGCACGCCATCTGGGAGCTCACCGCGGCGCTGGACAAGGAGTCCTATTTGTAGTCCACGGCTGCCATTGCCGCCGGAGAACTTCCGGCTGCCGTCCCAGCGTTGCCCCGGCTGCGTCGAGCTGTCCAAGGGCGTCGCCCCGCGTGCTACAGAGAAGGAGGCGCGCCGCCGTCCCAGCGCTGCCCCAGCTGGTCGCTGGGGAAGGAGGAAGCGGTCTCAACGGGGGCAGGGGTCTGATTGCTTTTGTTTTTTAGATCTAGGGGTGTTTGTGTTATTATTTTGCCCAGTCAGCTTCTTACAGTCCAGCTCTACTTGTCAGAAAGTGATTAAACGGCTTAAATCCTTCGATCAGTGCTTTCTGCAGAAAGTTTACTGAATGTGCGGTGTTTTTTGCAACGGATCAGTGACCTCGTGATTTTCTGCAAACGATGCCCCAAATGTGGTGGTTTTTTGCAATTCACTCGATTGAGGTGTATGTGTGTTCAAACAAGAATATTCCTACTCACACATAAGGCAACGCTACAGGGAAAACATATTTCGCCTTGCGTTTACATGTAAGCCAAGTGCAGTTTATCGGCCACTCGGCTTATAGCACTGTACGCCGAGTCTTGGCCAAAAAAGTCACGGCAACAGGCAAGCTCTCGGCTTATACTACTGTAAGCGGAGTAACGCCACAAATACACTCGGTGTATACTCGACATACTATGTGCTATTCACTTGGCTTAAAATTAAGTTGACGTGTAAATTAAATCCTACCCAACACTGTGCACTCCTCTGCCATTTTTTATCTCACGAAGCGAATTAAACTGATGATCACCCACATAAGATAAAAAAATAAACCGATGATGGCTCGTGATCTCACATCATGGGCAGTGTGTATGCAATTCCTCTCCATTAAGTTTATATTTGGAATGAGGCTCTGACCACACCTGCGAGTACCACGTCACGGCCTTTTCACACTACTTTTCTCTATTTTCCAGAATCTGATAAGGCGGTGATGTATATATTCTTGACACCTCTCATTCCGAACGTGTAACAGATTGTACAACAAACGGTCAATAGGAGATTGTGGTGCAAGAAAGATCCTAAATTTTACGTTCTAACTTGATTTCTACTTGCGAGCAAGATGAGATGGTAGAGGAGGACAAACTGAAGGGGAGATGAAGGTTCTACGAAGATATATATCGTTGAGCCAACAGAGTGGTTGAGGTATGACATTGCAGACTCATTAATGAACGGTAGACAGGTCACATGTGATTGATGAGACAATTCTAACATCTATAGTAGGCAGCCTTGCCAAATCAAAGAGCCCGATATATGAAAAGAAAGGAACAGAAAAAGAAGGCGCAAAGTTCATGTAGACCTACATATAGGAAACATATGTTTTGCCCACCTTTCCCGGAACAATGACAATTTGTGCTCTTTTTCAATGTAGTTGGGGCAGATACTGTGTATGTTAGCCGCCCCGATGCCGAGTACTTTCCGGCGAAGGCAAGACTGTTGAAATTCACTCTCGGGATCAAAACCCGAGTGGAGCCACGAAATGATATCAGTTAGAACGGATATGCCCAATCGACTCAAGACACGTGTAAGCAACATATATACACCCGGAAAAAAGCTCGCGTCGCTCTCCAGGGGAGCGGCTCGGGCGAAACCCAACACCGCTGCAGCCACCCCCACTTCCCTCCCGCTCCCCCTCGCCGCCGTCGGGCCGCGCTGCCGGGCAAAGCCCGTGCGGCAGCCGGTGGCGGCGGGCCTCCCTCGCTCGGTCGCGCGCGGTGGCCGGCCCTGGACGGCGCGGCGTGCTTCGCGAGGCTTAACGCCGGGGCGGATCTGGCCGCCTGGCCACATCTGTGGTGCGGTGGCATCGTCCTCCCCTCATCCTCGCGGTCGAGTGGCGTGGTGGCGTGCCGTTTGGTGGTGGATCGGGGTTTCGGGCCCGGATCTGGTTGTCGTGGGCCGTCGGCGGGATGCGGCGGCGCTGGCAGCTCTGGCCCGCGCAGGCGGCTGCGCGTGGTAGGGGCCGGCGGCTCTGGTCGGCTGCGGGTGGATCTGGAGCGGTCGCTCCCGACCTGCTTCTCCTGCTGGACGGCGCTGCTCGGCCGGGCCGGTGTTCTGGTGAGGTTCTTATGGTGTGCTTCGGCCAGCATGGTGCCGGTTTGAGCTGCTGGACTTCCTGGGCGGTGGCCTCTGCGTGGTGTAGGTGGTCCTGCCGGTGGATCGGTTTGGCGGCGCTACTTCCTCCCAGGTCTGATTCTGACCATGTGCGGCGTCGGGGGCGATCATGGTCCTTGTGGTGGTGCAGATCAGCTACCCTCCTCACTCAATCGGTCGTCGGGAGTGTGTCAGATCAACTTTGGGCGAAAGCCTTGCTCCACCTGGAGCCGGCGGCGGCGACGCCCGTGGGCGCCGCTAACCTCCTTGGAGGCGTTGTTGTATTTGTTGTCTGCACCCTCCTCGCCGAGACCCCGCGGGAAACCCCTAGTCCAAGTAATCCAGTACGGATGATGGCGGCGCAACCAGCGTCGCGGCCCTTCTTGAAGGCGTCATCTTTGGGGTCAATATGGTTGTTGTGTGGGTGTTGCTTGCTGCCGGAATGTTAGTGGTGGTGCAGCGGAGATGCTGGTGGTGTGTTTATGCGGCCGACAGGGGTCGACGGTGGTGTGTGATGTGGTGGTGGTGGCGCGGCCGGCTTGCGCTGGTATGCACGGTGAAGCGATCCGGGTGTAGACTCGGCTCCTTGATGCCCTTCGGCTTCGCCGGCGGTGCCGCTGTTGTGATGTAGCCTTGGCTGCGTGTGACTCTTCGTCCGGGTGTGGACTCGGTCTCTCGTTGCCCTTCGGCTGCGCCAATAGCCTTGAGGCACCATGGATGGTCTCGGTTGATTGGAGCTCTTCGTCTATGGTGGTGGTGTTCTCGTGCGGCTCAGTTGGATGGTTGCTCAAGACCCCCTCATGGTTGCCATTGTGTTGCGGCGAGCGTCGTGCTCTTGGTGTTGTCTCAGCTCATCTTTGCTCAAGGTCGGCGCAAGATGCCTCTCAAACTTGCTATCATTCCGATTTCCTGTGGCAGAGGCCCAGTGAAGGTTTGTGTCTGGGATGACACTCGTTGATTGTGGATGCTCCTGAGTTGTGCCATGGGGGCCGGTATGCTTGTCGATGCGTTCGGCTGTTTGCAAAGTCTTGGTATTGTGATCTTCCGACGACACCCCACGTCTACTTGCGTCTCTCGTGGTGATGGTCTTATGTCCACTAGCTTGGTCATGCCTTGTATGGTTTTCGGCCCGATTTTCCTTATAAATGGGTCAATTTGTTAAGGTTTTCGATTCGGTTTTCCTTATAAACTGGATCACTCCTCTGGCATTTGGCCACTTTGAGTAATATATTCAGGTGGAGGAACTCCTCCCCCGGTGATCTCAAAAAGAAAAAACATATATACACCCGGGAGTAAGGAACACACGGTGTCTTCAATGACCAATTATAGTTCTCCCGAGGTGATACGAGCTGTGGAGCTGCCATGTCCCAGTAGATAGATTACTATATCCTAGTCGGAAGTCATGTATGCCGTCATTAGTCGGCAAGCTATACCTAGCATGTTGTTATGTCCCAATGGGGCTGTTACTCCACCTAACATATGCCATGCCATCCCTCGGCATGACGATATGCCCATTTGGTGCCGATATGCCCAAGAAGATGGCCTCAAATGAAGAAGTACCCAACATGAAAGTTGTGCGTATCATCGATATGTACAACTTTGCTTTTAGAGTCATCGCGGTCCGAGATAATGTGCGACCTACAGAGTCATGGCAAGACACGGAGAACCCAGTTTGCCGCCTGCCGAATCCGACCCATGCTGGGTTATTAAGCTCGTTGAGACGAACACGTTTGATGTTGGACTCGATTGTATGATATTTCTACGGCCCACGCAAAAAGAATGACAGAAGTATGGGACAGATCCGAGCCAAATCTGAATTGGGCTAGAACTAGGACATTTAGGACGTGAATTGATGCAATTTTAATGTAAGGAAAGCCTAGATGAGTCCTTTGCTCGTACGTGAAGTCCTGTCGCCTCATAAATATGCAAGAGATGATGGCCGATTGCACAACACACAATCGAACAAATCAATAGATCATATTTTTTCGTGTTCATCTACTTTTTATCTCTCTCCCTTCTATCTTCTTGCTCGTTCTTTCTTTCGTTCTTCGTGTTGGGGGCAGTGATCCGCGAGGCTATAGGGGTGATCGGGTCCATCTAGAGCAGCCCATAGCCGTCGCGAGCCCTGACGGGGTACCTCCCGGGCGAGCGGGGTCTCGGGTCTGCAAAACCATCTGCCGGCTGTCCTGCATATCGCGTTGCCGATCGGATCTTCAACGTGCGCTGCGGTGCATCACCCCCGGCGTCGAGGGTACACGGTGACGTGTTCTTCTCAAACACTGTGATGTATATATTCTTGATACATCTCATTCCGAGATACCACGTGTGCATAACGGATTGTACAACAAATGACCATAGGAGATTCCCATACAAGAGAGATCCTAGATTTTTCTCTAACTAGATGTCTACTTGCGTGCGAGAGCAGATGGTAGAGGAAGACAAACTGATGGGGAGATGAGGGTTCTACGAAGATATATATGGTTCGATATCAACAGAGTGGTTGAGGTATGACACTGCTGACTCATCAATGAAAGGTAGACATGTGATTGATGAGACAATTCTAACACCTATAGTAGGTAGGAACTGCCAAATCAAAGAGCCCAATGTATATTAAAAAAGAAAAGAAAAATAAGGTGCAAAGTTCATGGGAGACATATAAATGGGAAACTGATCTTTTGCCCGCCTTCCCCGGAACACTGATAATTTGCACTCGTTTTCATTGCAGTTGGCCTTACACTATCATTTGCTCTTTTAAAAAAGCTTCACAGATTTTTTCAGATTACACGATAAATCTGGTGGCTAAAATACCCTTGTGAATTAAACCTGCCGAAATTAGTTGAATTAAATCAAGTCCCTTCCCTTGAATTGTATCTCCCACGCAGGTGCTCCAGTGCCGTTGATGTCGGGCCACAACGGCTACACCAGAGAGGGAGGGTGAGGAGTTCTAGAGATACAAGTACATTTGAGTTAGAGATAAAGAGAGATACAAATACGTTTGTGTTCGAGATAAAGTGATATAATAGTTTTAACAAGCATACAATTGTACATCTATGTATATCCCCACAAGGGTGTCAGATCAATACACAAGAAACATATATTGGCTTCCTAATCTTTCCACATGGTATCAAAGTGATTAGTCCCATGACGGGGGCCCTAGGTTCTCCACCACTTCCACAACATGCTGCTGTAGGAGGATTAATCTTCTCTCTCTGGAGGCACTGCAGATAATTACAGTAGACTGATTTTTCTTTAGACACCAAATAAATCTGATGGCTCAAATCCTTGTGAATAAAACCGCAGCAGATTAGTGCAGAGATTCGTTCTGAAAATCTATGTTAAAATCGAGCACACCACACCCGACAAACACGGCAGACCAATCTGCGTCAGCGCCCGATCCTTGCTAACTACCGCAAGTCTTCGATGACACTTCCACATCTCCACACACCCTAACCATGGTACAATGATGCCGGAGGGCGAAAAGAGGGCCCTGCTCTTAGATATGATCTACATCAGCACCTACATCGCCTACCATCTTCATGGGATGTGCCTGGACGAAAGCAGCGCCGGATGGTATATCTTGTCGTTTGCCCTATATTTTCTCCAATATAACATCTTCCCCTGATCTATTCATTTAGGAATGTCAAGTTCAAATTGGTCAATTTTGCTGGAAAAGTGACATGTTAAATAGTGGATAGAATTCCTCAGTGATGTTCAGAGTGATTACTCAGGCATCAGTGTCGAATGTCACTTCCTTCCACTAAAAAATTGACATGAGAACGTCTACTTTTGATAGCTGAACGTTTTTCTCGGTTTAGCTTTCACTGCAACTCTAATGCCGTTTAACTTGCACCTTGAAGAACTAGAATCAGAGCAATGTACCCCCTGACCCCAACTCAAAGTTGTATTGTCCGGCTATGTTGGGATGTGGAAGGACACATCGTCGTCGCTGGCACGGATGGAAAGGTGGCAGTGAAGTGCTGGGTGGATGAGATTGTTTTATTTTTCTTCTCATGCCTCAATGCCTGACATGTTAGTCTGGTTTTTGTAGAGGTTGAGGTGGCAAAAGTGATGATTGGGCAGTCATGTCACATTTAGTTGTAAATGGTGTTGGAGTTCAGGATATGATTTAATTGTAAGCAATGTCCTAGGATGTAAGAGGGAATGCAGGATTGGATAGCATTTATCAATTGTACACGTAGTTTTTCACTTTTTTTTGACTGAATTGGTCTGGTTTTCTTGAATTTCGAGTACCTACCAATGACTATTATATCAATGGCTTGCATATTTTCTTCCTTGCTAGAATCGTAGTGCTGAACTAACCGCTTTCCATTGGTATCACTAATATCAGACTGATGAAAGGAATTCGGACTTCTGCTGTTGTTGTTTGTCGAACCTTCTTGGTTAACCAAACATCTACTCCCTCCGTCCCATACTAGTGTAAAAAACACCCTTATATTATGGGACGGAGGGAGTATTTACCATTGCAGGTTCACCTAGAGGTCTAATGTGGTGAAAGAGAGTTTATGGTAGTGGTTGCAGTATCTAGACGGAAGGGCAGGTATAACGCAACATCAGTTTGACATCATTTTGTTTATATAAAGCGTGTAACTTGAAGTCCTTTGCGGCATGGACACCAAATGATGAAAAGATACTAGATTCTTGACAGTGTCAACTGAAAATAGAGCAGATGATGGTTAACACTTTATTCATAGATGTTGGTACATTTACTTTTGAGCGTTTTAATGGTACCCTGTATTGTCATAGACTTGAGGTAATATTCTCAAGTTGTTGTTCATGTCGTAGTTGTTGTAGTAAAGTGTTCATCTGCATTGTATTTGATTTTTTGGATTATGCATGTCGTGTTAAATATTTTCCATAAAGTATAAAATTCTCTTCACCTGTGCCTAGAGCAAGTGTCGGTTCTCTTAGTTGTGCCTACTAGGTTTTTGCTCCAGCCCAAGACAATGGAGAGTGGCGATATTGTCATTGGAGGCGGTGATGGTGGCAATGTGTATTGATCGCTAAATTCTACTAGACATCCAGTGACCATGTTCCTTGGCTACTTTGATAATGATTGGTTTATCTTTTGCAAAGGAGTGCCAGGGGAAATGTTGCTCATATACTCTATTTAGACCAGTTATCTATCGAGGGCTGAATTGTATCACCTGTACCTGCACATAAATAATGCATAACATCACAAACAAATCCGTTGCCGCTAAGAATATATACATAGGAGCAACAATATCCCTAACTTATTTGGAATTAGACGTAGGAGCAACAATATCCCTAACATAGGAGATCCTCGGAGCACTCTCGTACAACCACCCTAATGTAACATGACCTGGCAAATGTACTTGATGAAATCCCATGGGTTCTACAACGTCTCTATTGCTACTTGTCTGCGTGTTGTTAAGTGCTTACCAATACTTCAAATTCCTACGAGTACTCGGTGAGCTAAGAAAATAATGACACTGTTTTTGGTGGGGAGGAGAGTAAACCGCTTGTTCAGCTGCACAAGTAAGAGTAAGGATGGTATATAAGTAGCCTGAATTGTACCATGTCCATTACTAGCTAATAGTAGGTGAGTCATGACTTCATCAAAAGCAGCTATGTCTAGTTTTGATATGTTTTCCCAGCTCTTAGACATCGTTTGATCTTGTCTGTACGCAGACCCTTTGAGTCTTCCGCCATGATGATGTATGTTGGACCATGTGGTCTCTCTGTGTAATAATTTTGGATCTTCGCACTTGTATGCCCTGTGTGTGTGAGTAGATATATATTTGAGATGTCTCTTTGGTAGTGGAATTGTTGTGATATTCGATTTGTAAAGTTTGTGGCATATGATAGTGCGTGTATGATATGAAGTCATATATATGCTTATGGCGGCTTTGTATGCGTTTATATTCTAGAAATGGACCCTAGGGTTTATGTTTCAAATAGTACTGCATACGGGGCCAGATGGCAACGGGGACGAAACCCGCCGAGTTTTGCTTGCCCACCACCGTCCCTGCGAGAAAACTGCAGGCCCGTCCCCATCCCCATCCCCGTGCACGGGGCCAATTTTTCCCCACCCCCTAAACGCGTAGGGTTTTCTATAACCGTGGGGAACCCGTCCCCGTGAGCGGTCAACATCCATTCACACAAAATTCTATACAAAATTCCATACCAGACATTAGGGCTGTCAATATGCATACAAACTTAGATTCGACATCTCAGATCATGCAAGACTGGGCTGCTCACCTAGTCTTTGACTTCTTGTGTATGTTGGAGTTGGATTGAGGCTTGGGGATGGGATTGGAACGCCCTCGGCCTCCTCTTCCACGTAGACCACGATCAGCTCCGCCTCCACCGCGTAGAGAGAGGAGGGCAACGGGCATGCTGCAGCCAGTGGCGGGGTGCCCTTTCTCCTGACTTGGGGCGTCAGGACGCCACCATGGTGACTTGGTGAGTTCATCACCCATTCGGATCTTTGGGGAGATGCATGAATCGAGGTGGCTCGGTGGAGGGAACGGTGCCGGTGCAGAAGGTGGATGACATGAGGCATGAAGGGAGGGCGGTTGCTAGATGGACTCCAGGTTAGGCGGCGGCAGTGAGAGGAGAGTTATTTACCCAAAACTACCATACTTGGGGCTAGGGTAACAACTTTGTACCACATTTAAGCCAGATCACAAAAAACCACTAGAAATGCGCCTAATACGTAACGCAGAGCACTAATAGTTTGATTTGCCCACGAAAACAGCGAAACCGACAAGTTGGCCCCGCTTGTCGGGCTGACGTGGCCTGCCAATGTGGATTATTCGCTGAGGTGGCCCAAGGCCCCACCTGCCAGGTGCCTCTCTTCTTCCCTAAAAGAACTCCACCACAGCCATATCCCGCGCCGCCGCCGGAGCTCAACCCCGGTGAGCCACCCCACCACCGGCTAGCCGCCCCACCGCCACATCCACATACCATCCGCGCCGAACCGCCCTGCTGGAGCTCGATCTACCTCCATGAAGGCGGATACAACATCAGGCACAAGCGGCCGCTCAGATCCGGCGAGGATCCGCCCCGCCGCCGAAACTGCTGCCTGGCGCAGGCGCCGAGTCGAAGAGGATGACGACTACATGAGAACTCTCCTTGTGTGTTCTTGCTTCCACCACCACTTGCTGCTAGCTTGAGTACGCACGCGGCATGGGGCTCCTGGTGGGCGCGGCGAGCACGGGCGTGGCCATGGTGCTCCATGACGACGCGCGCGACCAAGGTTTCCCGGCGGGCGCCGCGAGTACGAGCATGTCCATCACGCTCCACAACGGCGCACGCGGACATGGCCTCCCGACGAGCGCCGCAAGCACGTGCGTGGCCATGACGCTCCACAACGGCGGGCGCGGCCAAGGCGCTCAACCACGGCGCGCGCAAGTTCCCTACCAAAGCTCGATGGATCCAGGCACGCTGAGGGCTGGGGCAGCCCGACGACGACGGGGCAGCGCAGCGACGACTGGGAAGTGCAGCGAGGTCGAGTTCATCCATGGTGGATGGCATGGCAGCAGGTTCTTGTTTGAGAGAGAGACACGAGGGATGAAGGAAAAGAAAGGGGCAGCGAGAGGAGCTCCAGCGGCTTGACAGTGGCAGCCAGGTCTGGGATTACCGCCGACCAGCAAGGACGGCAAGCGGCACCGGCGGCGTGCAGTGCGTAGATAAGCGCATGTTACCTGTTTGATGAAATGCCCAGGAAGAAAATGCCTAGGAGAAAAAGAAAAAAAGGGAAAAGAGATAAACGCTTGAGTCATTGACAGGTGGGACCCTCGTCCAACTCAGCAAATTGTCCACATAAGCACGCCATGTCAGCCCGATAGGTGGGCCCCACCTGTCGGATTCGCTGTTTTCGCGACTAAATTCCAGCATCAGTGCTCCGCGTTACGTATTAGGCGCATTTCTGGTGGTTTTTTGTGACATGGCTTAAATATGGTATCAAGTTGTTACCCTAGCCCCAAGTGTGGTGGTTTTGGGTAAATAACTCGTGAGAGGATAAGTACTAGCGTTATGTGCGGTGCAGGAGCGAGGGGTGTGGATTTGGGGCTAGAGTGCTGGGTGCCTGGGCCGGTCGTGTGGAAGTGGCAGCTAGAGGCTCGAGATGTACTGAAAAACTTGGGCAGATAAGCCAGATGCTAGGTTTTGGCCGGTTCATGTCCCTAGGGCCCACATGTTAGTAGTTTCATGAGTATGGCGGGTTTCGGGTTCGGGTACTACTGGAACGGGTTTGAACTCGCTAAACGAGCCATGTTTTATAATTTATCCAGCAGCAGCCCCGGCGGGATAGAAACACGCTCACCCCCCATCACCTAATAGGGTAAAAACCTGTGGGGACATGGGTTTCGGGGGGCCATTGCCATCCCGAGGCCTTGCAATACACTTGGCTTATTGGCAATATAGTCCCTAAGCCGTCAACTACCTCCATGATGGCCATGTGGCACGAACCGTTGCTGGGGTGGGTATGTAAGTCATGCTATTTGTGTGGTATATGTCGAGCGTTTCCTACAGGCTGAGCATAATTTCTGTCATGCTCCGCTTATGGTCTTATAATCCAAGGCCATATTCGTTGCCATGTTTTTGCCTTTTTATACTTGGTGTATCGGCTTATAAGTTGCGTACCCGTGAATTCACACTGGGCTTACATATATATACACAGCAACTTTTAATTTTTCCTGTAGTGGTGTGCATGTTGGGGAAGACCGACAAGAGGGTCGACCGAAAAATAAGAGCATCCTGGGTAGCTAGCTAGATGGAAACTGCTTTACACGAGTGTTTTCGCTTGCTTACTAGTATGGATTTCTAAGCAAGACCTCGCTTTGAGAATGGGTGTGGGTGTGGGTGGGTGGGGGGGGGGGGGGGGGTGGGATTGAACTGCTGAGCCAACACTCCAAATGGATGAAGTTGGTAAGTTGGTTGAGACATTGTCTGATGCTCTTTGTGAATATCAATACTTGTTGCTTTTGTATACATAACTATATTTATAATTGAAGTGTTTGAGGCGATTTCGCAAATGAAGAATAACAAAGCACCTAGTCCGGATGGCTTCCCAGTAGAATTCTATAAAGGTGTTGGGATATTGTTAAAGGAGACTTGATGCCAATGTTCCATGATCTATTTAATGGCCATTTACAACTATTTAAACTAAACCCCAGGACAATCACGCTATTACCAAAGAAGGAAGAGGCGGTTCGCATTGAGCAGTTCAAACCGACATGTCTGCTCAATGTAAGCTTTAAGACATTTACAAAACTTGGAACGTATCGCTTTACACAGATTGCACATTCTGTGGTTCAGCCGACTCAAATGGCTTTCATGCCTGGATGACACATACTCGAGGGAGTGCTTGGTCTACATGAAACCTTGCATGAGATCCATTCGTACAAACTTGATGGTGTGGTTTTCAAGGTGGATTTTGAGAAGGCTTATCATAAAGTCAAGTGGCCATTTTTATAGCTGGTCTTGCATATGAAATGTTTTGATGCGACCTGGAGGAAGCATGTCGAATCTTTTGTACAAGAAGGCAACGTACGAATCATGGTAAATGACGACATAGGTCATGATACGTCTCCAACGTATCTATAATTTGTGAAGTATTCATGCCATGTTTATAATATTTCCACATGATTTTAGTATGATTTGATTAGAACTAACCCAGACTGACGCTGTTTTCAGCAGAACTACCGTGGTGTTGTTTTTGTGCAGAAATAAAAGTTCTCGGAATGCGCTGGAAATCAATGGAATTTTTTTGGGAAAATATAAAAAATACTGGAACAAAAATCTTTCGGAGGGGAGTCCCATGGGCTCCACGAGGGTGGGGGCGCACCCACCACCCTTGGGTGCACCCCTGTGCCTCATGGACTTCCCGTGGGGCTCCCTGACTTGAAACCGATGCCAACCTCTCCTATAAATGCCCAAACCTCCAGAAAATAACCTAGATCGGGAGTTCCGCCGCCGCAAGCCTCTATAGCCACCAAAACCAATCGGGGCCCTGTTCCAGCACCCTACCGGAGGGGGGATCCATCACCGATGGCCATCTTCATCATCCCGGTGCTCTCCATGACGAGGAGGGAGTAGTTCACCCTCGGGGCTGAGGGTATGTACCAGTAGCTATGTGTTTGATATCTCTCTCGATCGTGTTCTTGATTTGGCACGATCTTGATGTATCGCGAGCTTTGCTATTAAAGTTGGATCTTATGATGTTTCTCCCCCTCTACTCTCTTGTAATGGATTGAGTTTTCCCTTTGAAGTTATTTTATCGTATTGAGTCTTTAAGGATTTGAGAACACTTGATGTATGTCTTGCATGTGCTTATCTGTAGTAAAAATGGGATATTCACGTGATCTACTTGATGTATGTTTTGGTGATCAACTTGCGGGTTCAGTGACCTTGTGAACTTATGCATAGGGGTTGGCACACATTTTCGTCTTGACTCTTTGGTAGAAACTTTGGGGCACTCTTTGAAGTTCTTTGTGTTGGTTGAATAGATGAATCTGAGATTGTGTGATGCATATTGTATAATCATACCCATGGATACTTGCGGTGACATTGGAGTATCCAGGTGACATTAGGGTTTTGGTTGATTGTGTCTTAAGGTGTTATTCTACTACGAACTCTAGGATAGATCGAACGGAGAGAATAGCTTCGTGTTATTTTACTACGGACTCTTGAATAGATCGATCAGAAAGGATATCTTTGAGGTGGTTTCGTGCCCTACTATAATCTCTTCGTTTGTTCTCCGCTATTAGTGACTCCGTAGTGACTCTTTGTTGCATGTTGAGAGATTGTTATATGATCCAATTATGTTATTATTGTTGACAGAACTTGCACTAGTGAAAGTATGAACCTTAGGCCTTGTTTCCTAGCATTGCAATACCGTTTACGCTCACATTTACCACTTGCTACCTTGCTGTTTTTATATTTTCATATTACAAAAACCTATATCTACCAACCATATTGCACTTGTATCACCATCTCTTCGCCGAACTAGTGCACCTATACAATTTACAATTGTACTGGGTGTGTTGGGGACACAAGAGACTCTTTGTTATTTGGTTGCAGGGTTGCTTGAGAGAAGCATCTTCATCCTACGCCTCCCACGGATTGATAAACCTTAGGTCATCCACTCGAGGGAAATTTGCTACTGTCCTACAAACCTCTGCACTTGGAGGCCCAACAACGTCTACAAGAAGAAGCTTGCGTAGTAGACATCAAGATCTTTTCTGGCGCCGTTGCCGAAGAGGCTAGGTAAGCGGCACTAACACCCCGTCAACTAAGCTCTTTTCTGGCGCCGTTGCCGGGGAACAATAGCGTGGGGTTCATATTCTTGTGTGTGTGCTTGTTTGGTCCCTTCACTATGTAGTTTTGTTTCCCCTTTTTGTTTTGCTTAGTTTGGGTGAAACATACAAAAAAATTTAAAATTGAAAATACAAAAGATGCACTTGCCTCATATGCCTAAAAAGTTTTTCAAAAAGAGAAGTGATTGGAAAGTTATGCATTGAAGAAGTGAGGGTCGACCTTGAGCACTTGTGTTCATACTCATGGAAAGAATGTAAAACATTTCATGGAAGCTTCTCTGAAAATAATTATCCCCTTGTATATATCCATTGTATTATAAAAATAATGTGCCAAGCTTTGGTTTTAGGATGATTAGATTGTTTGTTTACTATGTGCAGTATAAAAACAGAAACTTTGGCTGTAGCGCGTGAATTTACATTTTTTTACTGGAAAGTCAAATATGTCTGAAACTTTTTGCACATTACTTATGTACAAATTGTTTAAATTTTCATATTTTATTTATAATTTTTGGAGTTACAGAAGTTTATTAAATTTCTAGATTACTACAGACTGTCCTGTTTTTGACAGATTTTATTTTCTATGTGTTGATCGCTTATTTTGATGAATCTATGGGTTGTATCAGGGGGTATGAACCATAGAGAAGTTGGAATACAGTAGATATTACACCAATATAAATTGGGATGAGTTTGCAACAGTACCTAAAGGTAGTGATTTGCTTTAGAATACTAACGGATCTCACAAAGTTTTTGTTAAGTTTTTGTGGACGAAGTGTTCGAAGAACGAGGAGTTACCGAGGCACCCCAAGTAAATACTCCAAGGATACTCAAGCATCTAAGCTTGGGGATGCCCGGTTGGCATCCCATCTTTCTTCTTCAACAATTATCGGTATACCTTGGTTTTTGTTTTGTTCACATGATTTGTGTCCTTGGTGTTTTTCTTTTTATTTAAGAACCATGCTAGTATGCGATGTCCCTTCATCAATTTATAGAATGATTCATGTGCTTCACTTATATATTTTGAGTATGACCTTATAGAATGCTCTTTGTGCTTCACTTAAACCTTTTGAGTATGGTTTTGTAGAATGCTTCGTGTGCTTCACTTATATATTTTGATCTTGGATATTGGTTAGTCTACATTAATTGTAGAATGCTCCATGAAATTCACTTATATATTTTGGAGTATGAATAATACTATCATCTAAAGCAGGTTTGGAAGAGTGTCAACTTTAGGAATTAGTGATCCCACTATTCCGAATGAGAAGAACTTTGCTTATGTGGAGAGTAGAAAAATTTCTAGGCTTGTAGATCATGAAAAGAATGCTTTATGTGATGGTTATATTGTTGAATTCATTCATGATGCTTCTGAAAGTTATGATGAGGGAGGAATATATGCTTGTAGGAGTTGCAATAATATCAAGTTTCCTCTCTATGTGCTTAAAGTTTTGAAGTTATACTTGTTTTGCCTTCCTATGCTAGTTGATTCTTGTTCCTATAAATTATGTGTTCACAAAATCCCTAGGCACAGGAAGTGGGTTAGATTCAAATGTGCTAGAGTCATATTATTCATGATGCTATCTTTATGTTTCAATTCTTTTCTTTTATGTGAGCATCATTGAAATCATTATTCCTAGCTAAAAGGCATTAAAGAAAGCGCTTGTTGGGAGACAACCCAATATTTACCTGATAATCCCCATGTGCAGGGAATCATCGCAGCAATTTCCAAAGGTGGAAGTGATAAGTATGGAGTGTCGAACCCACAAGGAGCTAAAGGTAAGATCAATATTCTCTCAAGTCCTATCTGCCATTGATACGACTCTACGTTCACCGAATGTTTGCTTCCAACTAGATAGGAGAAATAAAACTACGTTGTGGATATGAAGAGGATAAATTTGCATGATATCAGAGAGCTAAAATATAAAAGTAGGTGCTGTTATCATGAAGTTAGAATATATTACTAAATATTATAAATAGCGAGTGTGGAATAATGATGGATCGGTGTGCGGAATTATCCTAGGAAATTGTTAACAAGACCGGTAGTCGTCATTGCAATTTCATATGAGGGAGAGGCATAAGCTAACATACTTTCTCTTCTTGGATCATATGCACTTATGATTGGAACTCTAGGAAGCATCCGCAACTACTAAAGATCATTAAGGTAAAACCCAACCATAGCATTAACATATCAAGTCCCCTTTATTCCCATACGGCGTGACCCACTTATCTGTGTTTATGCTTCTGTCACTCAAGCAACGCAGACAATAAGTCAATCATGGACATATTGCAACACCCTACAGCGGGAATCCATCACGCTTGAGCGACATGGAGGGCACCATAGGACAACACCAAAATAAAACATACAACTCATACCAATCTAGATCATCAATCAACCCAAAGACAAAAGATATCTACTCAAAACATCATAAGATGGCAACACATCACTGGATCATAATATGTAGCATAAAGCACCATGTTCAAGTAGGGATTACAGCGCGGTGCGGGAGAGTGGACCGCATAAAAGAGATGAGGATGGTGATGATGATAGTGATGTTGATGAAGACGATCACCGCGGAGATGCTTCCCCTCCCGATGGCACTCCGACGCCACTGAGAGAGAGGAGGAGAGGTTCTCTCCCTTGTGCTTCCTCCTCCATGGCCTCCCGCCTGGATGGGGAGAGGTTCCCCCTCTGGTCCTTGGCCTTCATGGCGATGATGGCCCCTCTGGGATCATCCTCCATGGCCTCCGGTGATGATGGACCCCTCCGGCAGGGTGCCAGAGAGGGCCTAGATTGATTTCTCGTGGCTACAGAGGCTTGCGGCGGCGGAACTTGCGATCTAGGTCAAGTTCTAGAAGTTTGGGGATTTATAGGAGAGGTTGGCATCGAGAACAAGTCAGGGGGCCCCACAGGGAGTCCACAAGGCAGGGGGGCGCCCCAGGGGGGTGGGCGCGCCCTCCACCCTCTTCGTTCCAGTATTTTTTATATTTTTCAGAAAAAATCTCCGTTGATTTCAGAGCATTCCGAGAACTTCTATTTCTGCACAAAAACAACACCACGGTAGTTCTGTTGAAAACAACATCAGTCCGGGTTAGTTCTAATCAAATCATACCAAAATCATACAAAACTATTGTAAACATGGCATGAATACTTCATAAATTATAGATACGTTGGAGACATATCATTACCCTTACTCTTTTTGTGAGTTTACATGATTAAGATACTATAGTAATCATGTTTTATAGCTTTTTGTTCCAATAAAGTGCCAAGTAAGACCTTTGGGAAGACTTGGGTGAGAGTTAAATGTGATCTTGCTGTAAAAAACAGAAACTTTGCGCTCATGGGATTAGCTACCAATTTTTAAAGAAGAGTTTTTTATAGTTGATTCTTTGTGCAGAAGATTAGTAAACAAATTCCTCACGTCCACCAATTTATTTCATAATTTTCGGAGTAGCAGAAGTATGGTGACTGTTCAGATCATTACAGACTGTTCTGATTTTGACAGATTCTGTTTTCATAGCATAGTTTGCTTGTTTTCTAGTTTCTATGTCTTATATTTCTTAATATAAATTGTAGAAATGGTATGGTACAGTAGGCATTGTGTGAGAACAATTATGAACCTTGTCTTTGACAGTACCAAAGTGAATGATTTACTCTTTATCATACTAACTATCTCACGAAGTTCCGTTAAGTTTTGTGTGATTGAAGTTTTCAAGATTTGAGTGAGATATCGATATGAGGAGAATAAGGAGTGGAAAGACCATAAGCTTGGGGATGCCCAAGACACCCCAAGGTAATATTCAAAGAAGACTCAAGCGCCTAAGCTTGGGGATGCCCCAGAAGACATCCCCTCTTTCGTCTTCAAAACTATCGGTATACCTTACTCGGAGCTATATTTTTATTCGTTACATGATATGTGTTTTGCTTGGAGCGTATTTTTACTTGCTGTTTGAATAAAATCATTGGATCTGAAATCTTGAATGAAAAAGAATCCTCCCATGGCTAGTTAATTATTTGACTACTCAATGTTCTTCACTTATATCTTTTGAAGTAGTTTGTCATTTACTCACGTGCTTCACATATATCCTATGAGTAAACGGTTGAATGAATTGAATATCATAAATCTGAAATTATATACCATGGGGAGTAATGACTTCACACAGAATAAGTATAAGTAGTAAACTTATTGAAAGTTAGCAAACGTAGAATTGGTCACTTGAACAATTCATAAAAGAATATTGAAGGAAGAGATATTTCACATGTAAATATACTATCTTGGGCATCTTTTGTAATTGTGAGCACTCATTAAGTTGATGTTGGACAAGGAAGACAACTTAATGGGTTATGTTTTCCTATATCCGAAACGTTATATTGTCTTGGATCATCCAATATGTTGAGCTTGCCTTTCCCTCCCATGCTAGCCAAATTCTTTGCACCAAGTAGAAATACTACTTGTGCTTCCAAACATCCATTAAACCAGTTTTGCCATGAGAGTCCACCATACCTACCAATGGATTGAGTAAGATCCTTCAAGTAAGCTGTCATCGGTGCATGCAATAAAAATTGCTCTCTAAATATGTATAATCTATTAGTGTGAAGAAAATAAGCTTTATACGAACTTGTGATAGGGAAGAAATAAAAGCGACGAACTGCATAATAAAGCTCTTTATCACAAGCGGCAATGTAAAGTGACGTTCTTTTGCATGAAGATTTTGTGCATCCAACCATAAAAGCGCATGACAACCTCTGCTTCCCTCTGCGAAGGGCCTATCTTTTACTTTTATCTTCTAACCTTATACAAGGGTCATGGTGATCATCACCTTTCCTTTTTTACACTTTTTCCTTTGGCAACCACTTTGTGTTGGAGCGATCCGGATATATATCCACTTGGATGTAGGTTTTCATAAATTATTATTGTTGACATTACCCTTGAGGTAAAAGGTCGGGAGGCGAAACTATAAGCCCCTACATTTCTCTGTGTCCGATTAAAACTTTGAACCCATAAATATCACATGAGTGTTAGCTATTGTGAAAGATTAAATGATAGTTGACTATGTTGAGTTTGCTGAATCAAAGCTCTTACATAGACCCTACCCAAAAATAATATGAATTGCAATTGTTTGATGACTAAGAGCATGGTTTGTTAGTTTTCAAGAAAGTTTATGATCTATACTTTAACATGTGGATAGCTTGTTACTTGATCATGAGAAGTTTTATGAGTTGAGCTACTGTTACAATATATAATGATGCTGGTGATTGAAACTATCATTGATCAAACTTAAGCACTTGCTAGCATTCACACTTCATAAATTATTTCTTTTATCATTTACCTACTCGAGCACGAGCAGGAATTAAGTTTGGGGATACTGATACGTCTCCAAGATATCTATAATTTATGAAGTATTCATGCCATGTTTATAATATTTCCACATGATTTTGGTATGATTTGATTAGAACTAACCCGTACTGACGCTATTTTCAGCAGAACTACCGTGGTGTTGTTTTTGTGCAGAAATAAAAGTTCTCAGAATGCGCTAAAAATCAACAGAGATTTTTTTGGAAAATATAAAAATACTGGAACAAAAATCTACCAGAGGGGAGTCCCGTGGGCTCCACGAGGGTGGGGGGCGTGCCCACCCCCTGGGGCGCGCCCCTGTGTCTCGTGGACTTCCCATGGGCCCCCCTGACTTGAAACCGATGCCAACCTCTCCTATAAATGCCCAAACCTCTAGAAAATAACCTAGATCGGGAGTTCCGCCGCCGCAAGCCTCTATAGCCACCAAAAACCAATCGGGACCCTGTTCCGGCACCCTGCTGGAGGGGGGATCCATCACCGGTGGCCATCTTCATCATCCCGACGCTCTCCATGACGAGGAGGGAGTAGTTCACCCTCGGGGATGAGGGTATGTACCAGTAGCTATGTGTTTGATCTCTTTCTCGTGTTCTTGATTTGGCACAATCTTGATGTATCGTGAGCTTTGCTATTCTAGTTGGATCTTATGATGTTTCTCCCCTCTACTCTTTTGTAATGGATTGAGTTTTCCCTTTGAAGGTATCTTATCGGATTGAGTCTTTAAGGATTTGAGAACACTTGATGTATGTCTTGCATGTGCTTATCTGTGGTGATAATGGGATATTCACGTGATCTACTTGATGTATGTTTTGGTGATCAACTTGCGGGTTCAGTGACCTTGTGAACTTATGCATAGGGGTTGGCACACGTTTTCTTCTTGACTCTCCGGTAGAAACTTTGCGGCACTCTTTGAAGTTCTTTGTGTTGGTTGAATAGATGAATCTGAAATTGTGTGATGCATATCATATAATCATACCCACGGATACTTGCGGTGACATTGGAGTATCTAGGTGACATCAGGGTTTTGGTTGATTTGTGTCTTAAGGTGTTATTCTAGTACGAATGGAAAGAATAGCTTCTTGTTATTTTACTACGGACTCTTGAATAGATCGATCAGAAACGATAACTTTGAGGTGGTTTCGTACCCTACAATAATCTTTTCGTTTGTTCTCCGCAATTAGTGACTTTAGAGTGACTCTTTGTTGCATGTTGAGGGATTGTTATATGATCCAATTATGTTATTATTCTTGAGAGAACTTGCACTAGTGAAAGTATGAACCTTAGGCCTTGTTTCCTAGCATTGTAATACCATTTACGCTCACTTTTACCACTTGCTACCTTGCTGTTTTTATATTTTCAGATTACAAAAACCTATATCTACCATCCATATTGCACTTGTATCACCATCTCTTCGCCGAACTAGTGCACCTATATAATTTACCATTGTATTGGGTGTGTTGGGGACACAAGAGACTCTTTGTTATTTGGTTGCAGGGTTGCTTGAGAGAGGCCATCTTCATCCTATGCCTCCCACGGATTGATAAACCTTAGGTCATCCACTTGAGGGAAATTTGCTACTGTCCTACAAACCTCTGCACTTGGAGGCCCAACAACGTCTACAAGAAGAAGGTTTCATAGTAGACATCAAGTCATTACTTCTAGACACCAAAAGGATTGAGACAGGGAGATCCAATGTATCCTATCCTATTTAATTATGTTGTTGACATGTCGGTCGTTCTCATTAATAGAGTTAAGGAGGACAGCCATGTAGGTGGTCTAATCCCGTATCTAGTGAATGGTGGGGTGTCCATTCTACAGTATGCGGATGCCACCATTATTTTCATGGAATATAACCTTGCTGAGGCGAGAAGTATGAAGTTGGCTTTATGCCCTTTCGGACAACTGTCTGGCCTAAAGATTAATTTTAATAAAAGTGGGCTGTTTTGCTTTGGACGTGCCAAGGATGAACATGCAATTATAGACAATTGTTCGGATGTTAGATGGGATCTTTACCTTTTAGATATCTAGGAATCCCAAATCATCATTGTAAGCAAACCAACAAAGAATGAAAATGTATTGAATATCGATTTGAAAAGAAATTGAGCAGCTAGAAGGGCAAGCTCTGGTCTTACGGGGGGAGGTCGATTCTTATAAATTCGGTACTGACAAGCATGCCGATGTTCGTCTTATCCTTCTTAGAGGTACCAGTAGGGTACATAACAGATTGGATTTCTACCGATCTCGTTTTTTCTGACAAATTGATGAAAACAATATGAATTATGGACTGGCCAAATTAAACATTATTTGTAGACCGAAGGACCAAGGTGGCTTGGGCATTGAAAATCTAGAAGTGAAAATAAGTGCTTACTTAGCAAATGGATCTACAGATTGACAGTAGAGAGGGATGAGGTATGGTTCCAGTTGTTGCATAATAAGTACTTACATTCCAAAACTCTGGTAGAAGTCACGACACAACCGTCTGACTTTCCTTTTTGGAAGGGGCTCATGAGGACAAATGGTTCCTTCTTTAATATGAGCAAATTCATTGTTGGGAATGATAATAATACTAGGTTGTGGGAAGATACCTGGCTGGGTGAGACACCGCTAGAATTGCAGTATCCTTCGTTATACAACATGCACAACGGAAAGAAGAATTCGTTGGCATAGTGTTGGGTTCTGTTCCTCTTAACACTCAGTTCTGACAAACACTAGTGGGTGGACGATGGAATAGATGGTTGCATCTTGTGTGCAGGTTAATGGACGTTAACCTTTCTGATGCGCCGGATACCTTACACTGGAGGTTTTCAGTGTCACATGTCATCTTGGTTAAGTCGATGTATACAGGCCTGATAAATACCGGGCCTATCCCGAGATCGATTCACATTTGAAAAATCAAGGTGCGGATCAAAATCAAGGTATTTATGTGGTTTGTGAATAAGGGAGTAATTTTGACAAAGAATAAATTGGCAAAGCGTAGTTGGGAGGGTAGTAAACGATGTTGCTGTCGTGATCAGAATGAAAGAATACAACATTTTTTCTCCAATGCCCACTCGCTAAGTTATTGTGGCGGACCATTCACGCGTCCTTTAACGTATCTCCGCCTATCACCATTTCATAACTATTTGGGACTTTGTTAACTCGGTAGAGCCTAAGGCTGCGGCACATATACAAGTGGGCGTGTGTACATACATTACTTTGGGCCATATGAAATAGTCGAAATGATGTTGC
The DNA here is from genome assembly GCF_018294505.1 of Triticum aestivum. Classification (NCBI taxonomy): domain Eukaryota; kingdom Viridiplantae; phylum Streptophyta; class Magnoliopsida; order Poales; family Poaceae; genus Triticum; species Triticum aestivum. The sequence continues at coordinate 689,210,452 of NC_057803.1, read as the reverse complement.
TTTTAACAGACAAATCATTACAAATTTTTTTGCAAGTTATCTTTAGGGCGTCTGCTTGGATCCATACGGACCACATGAAGCTTACATATATTGGGTGCAACTGCTGGAATGGTCGCACTGGATACTTACAATGGGATGGTACCACTGGATACTTACAATCGGTTGGATGGCGTACAATAATAGGATAGATGTCTAGTCATCTTAACCTATTTTCGCTTGTTATGACAACTTTTTTATCAGGTTTGGCAGTTTATTTGAGGCCTTATTCTAAACCTGAAACCTTATTAATAATATGGCTGTGTGCATCAGGAGATGCAGAGGCCGAGGTATTCCTCGTTTTCGAAAAAATACATTTATAGTTGATTTGACAGGTTAGCAACTCCCAGGTTGAATCACTAAAGCAGTATTCATGGTATGAGTTAGTCAACTGATGAGTCACACGAATCATTTTATAAGCACCCCGGAAGCGTTCGCAAGTCGCCGGAAACGGAGTAGTCAAACTCAGGAACTGAATTAAGCGGTTGCGTGGAAAGCCAATATGAAGTTTTTAGAAAAAGGTATATGGTGAACAACTCCTAGGAAGAGCTTATCTTCGAAGAAGTACGAGCGGAAAGCTTCTCACCTTCTCAGAAAGTTGGAACACATGAATCTGAATTTTACAACAAATCTTGTGTTCCAACTTCAAACCAAGCTGTGGTCAACTCTTTTCTTCTGTTTATCATTCCGCACAAGCACTAGTCAATACGAGCTAGCTCAGTTTTGTCACAGATGACATAGTGTGATACTGTTAATCCAGTAAAGTACTGTGATGAGATTGCTCCATCTAACCACTGGGATTGTGATTAGTTTCTCTCACTTTTGTTTCTTTCGAAACGGATGTTTCTCTGACTTTTAAGCGCTCAATGAATGACCGCTCATGCCACCTGCCATTGGACGATGCACATTATATATGGAGACATAAGGGTTGTAGTTCTCCTGCCTCGTCCAGCCAACTACTACTGAAGGGGGGAAAGAGCGACCTTGGGGATCAACGACAATGGCGATGACACCACCAGTTGTCTCTCCGCTCTTGGCCTCTCCTGCTTATCAAAGCATCCCTGACCCTGGCCTTCCCAGTGTTGGTGGCGACGGTCAAGGCATGCCCTCCCCCAGCGCTTCGAGTGGCAGTGGTGCTGCTGCAGCTGCTCAAGGCAACCTCCAAGACGGTGGTCCTGCTTTTGGCAGCCGTGAGTACATATAATTTTGCTTTTCTTACTCGGTTCACATCCAATTTGTGTCAGGAAACAAATACGAACTATATGACACTCCTCTTGTGTTATTTGACCATTATATTTGTTGTACTAATTGTTAGTAAAGCCGTTTGATTGTGGTCCGTATGCACCTTGCAAAAATCAACTATAAAAGAATTCTTGTGTTATTTGTACTAGTGTAGAAGTCTTATAACAGTCGGTTTGCTGGATGCTTGTGGTTGCAGACAATCCATTTGGCGGTGGACCTCCGGTCAACCGCTCATAGCAAAGCTCTTGCTCTGCTCCTGGGGTCCCACTTGTTCATGTGCTAGTTACAATGTGCGGATGGAACAACATTTGATCCGAGTATGTATAAGGGTTTGTCGCCACCTTTTTATCAGAGATTGTGAAGCCAAGAATGTATCAGCACAATTTATTATTTGCTGTCTTCGTTCGTATAACTTGTCGGAGTACGGATCCACATATGTCTCCTATATACACATCTGGCCACTACGCCTTTTTTAGGAGGTTGAAACGCCAATAGGCCAATAACTAAAAGGAGGTTGAAGCACCCGGCGTCTTTCATCGTTGTGATGCACACTTTTTTATTATTAATTATATTAAGTAAAGTACATAACAAATCAGGACCGAAACGCTATGATATATGAAAAAAAACACTTATGACTAAGTTGACTTCTTCCAAAACAATGCCTTCAAAAAGGGATAAACATCATCACGCCATCACACGTCCGGCCGCTGACGGCCTAGACAAGGAATTTCATCTGTTGCCGAGACAAGCCAGTGAAGACTGGCATCACAACAAAAAGATGACGCATTCAACAAGCTAATCCTCATAATCGGTGGAGATGCTGTGTACAACCAGCGTGGTTCCGGAGCCGGATACCATGGGTGCCCCCGGGCTTCGTCCTCACAGGCTCTTCGTCGTGTTCGTTACTGTCACCGAGGTTTGGAACAACTGGAATCACTCGGCGGAGAGTTACACCTCAACGGCGAGGTGCTCCGCCACCACATGTGGGTTGGCGAATATGGTGGCGATGGCCGCAACATTGGCATTCTCGCCCGAAAGCTATGCTTCGGGGGCAAGGTGCTCCTCCTCCAAAGGTCAGAGGGGCACGACGGAGATGCCTCACTGGCATGTGCTCCTCCTCTACCAGTGGCAGATCGTGAACAAAATCTAAGGGGCGGCTAAACAGTAGCACACGCCAAAACCGGCAAGGGAGATTAGACATGCCGAGTAATTAGAGGTGGGTTTAGTAGTAGGATTAGCTTCTCCTTGCATCAAACTCTTTCAGACGGGTGCGGGGGTGGGGTGGGGTGCAGCCGATACTCTGCCCCTGCCCTCTACCTCCTCCTCCTCCAAAGAGCTCAACCCGCATTTATAATATCACCTTTATAAAACAACAAAGCATCAAATTTGGGCTTTGCTCCCTAATAGGATAGGGGTATCACTCCCTTGTTAACTATCCAACCACATTTTGGTTCTAAAAAAACTAATTAGTTGCTACCACTAGCGCATATACAGTGTGCCACCTTGTAAACTTGGTTGAGGAGGCGAGCCATTGTCAGGGGTCTAGCCCCTACTCACCCATCTCGGCCCCTGCTAACTCCATGATATATAAATTCTGAATACTAGTCATTAACCCATGCTACTGCACGGACTAGCAATTTGATTTACACAATAGAAAGAAAAATATATTTTTAAAATTTGTGCATCAATAAAAATCTATAGAATATAGAAAAGATCATAATTTCCCTGTCCATTAAACCCATTAAGCTATGCATGAAGAGCGGCCAACCAGCTATGCCACGTGGCGCAAGCTGGTTGGCAGCGGTGAATAAACTTTTGGAATATTATTTTTAGATGAAGGTGAGGATTTTTTTAAAATACTTTTTTTCCTTTTTAAATGTGGGTGATGACCTCACATATTTTTGTAAATGGAGGGCTATGCAAAAGGGCGTTCGCTGGTATGTTTGTATTGGTGATTTTTTTTTCCTGTTTTACTTCTTTTTCTAGATTGGGGTGAGGATTTTTTTAAATATTTTTCTAGATGGAGGTGAGGACTAAATGTATTTTTTTAAATGAAAACATACGCTCAACTTTCTTTCAAGCGGCGCCACCGGGTGGTGCCCCAACCACTAGTAATTCCTCATTGTATTCAAAACCAAGAAACACGGGTGCGTTGGCATAGGAGAGTAGCAGAATATAATGAAATTTTGTAACAATATATGCCAGATTCATTTGCAAAGCCTTGGCACTCCTTCGGAAGTGCAAACCCATGTTATATTAAGAGGTCTATAGTTCCACGAAATGCCTAAAGTAAAAAAAGTAACGATACTAGACCTATGGAAAACATAAGAATAATTGTGCTTGTTCATGTCAAATTTGTGGCTGAACCAAGTAAAAATTCTTGAACAAATGTACTTGATAATTAACTTGCACGTAACAATAGCCAATGGCTTCAAAGAGACAATGGCAAATAGCTTCATAGGAGGAGAACTGACTTTAGAATACAAAAACATCATTCAAAATTTGAAATCATTGATGTCTTTTCTTAACAGGGAAACCAAATTTAGATGAAGAGGACTGGATAGCATACAGTTTATAGGGAGATGTATATCCGCTGGCTGATATAAAAATGCAGAACACATTTATAATATGATGGGAAAGCAAGAAGATGCAAAATATTACAATGAAAATATATTGATGGTCACATCTGAATTACATAAGGAAGTGCAGAAGAGGCTACATCTTTTCTTTTTGTGAAACATAACAAAATCCGTTTCAAGTTTAATACACAGCAGAAACTACTTTTGTTATGAATGATGAAGGCAAAGATAAAAGGCAATATCCAAAACCACTTGCACATTAATTTTGAATTAAATTTGGGATGTCATAGCAGTTGTATGTTGAAAGGCTGTGCTTTCGGACTGGACTTTAAGTTTGGCACAACCTCCAAAACGAATTGTAGTAATACTGTACACGCTTATTTGCATGCTCCATGTAATAGATAGACAATAGGAAAACCAACTCAGGCAAACATGCCATGTCCAACATACTTCATCTTTTTGCCCAGAATGGCCTAGTGTGCTACATTTTTTTTATGGTGAACTGATCTGGAAAAAAGAAAATGTCTTTTACATGCACTTGGCTAACTATAGTTCTGACTTGGTGTCGTATAGCAAGCAAGCTACTCTAGCAGCATGCACCTCCGGGAAGAAGGGTGGCCACTGAATTAGACGGTGCCCATGATAGAGAGGACATGCATGTCGAGAGGTGGTCAGCTGCCCTGCTTCTTTTGTGGTTGTCAGCTGGCCCAGAAATGAAAGGAGTAGATACCAAAGCGCGGAAGAATGAAGATCTGGACCTTGTAGTTTCTCATGTGAAGATAGAGTAATATTTAGGCAAAGCAATATTGACCCAAGCGAAAGTTGGTGGACATTTTATTATTTTGGTCGGGATTTTTCCATTGGTCACGCGCATGTCAGTATGTCCGGACTGCTATTTCACTAGCATGCCATTTTCAACTCTATCTGAAGCCTCTGTTTGTCATTATTATGTCTGTCTTATATATTACTTTGAGCCATTCATATTGGCACAGTAAACTTAATATAATTCTAATTGATGCTAAAATCCATGATTAATAATATTTAGAAAAACACATAATGGTCGAGGCATATTCATTTGGTCAAGACTTTGGAGGTGATCCAATTCCGTGGACTAAATGTGCGTCAAGTCTAGCATTGACGAGAAACGCCTCAAATCCTTATCGATTGGGAGGCAATTTTTGTGGAACACCTCAAATCTTTAATCAATTTGAAGCTTTTCTCAAAAGTGCCTCCAAAGCTACCCCCAATCCGAGGCATTCTGAAAAAACCTGACCATTGCCAACGAGATCGCACCTGTGTCACCACTTAACCCTTTTTCCATCTCGTGGGCAATGGTCAGCTTCTCCTCTGATCACAATGCGTTCGAACGTTATCAATCCCGAGGCAGTGATTTCGGCTGCGCACACCTGCCAATGAGCCATACCTATGCAAGATAATCATTAAAATTTGAAAAGATTAGGTCCATCTATGTATCATAGTGAGAAGGAATTTGAATGAGGTGGGATCTCATCTTGGATACTGCATCGTTGCCTTAGCTATGTCCGTCTCTCTGAATTGAGCATTATCTGTGAAATATCCAAAGCAAACTTTTAAATACCAGTGCATTAGCAACTACAAGAATTAAAAATTCTCATTGATATATAATCTGCAACATTATCTCTATTCTCTATTCCCTATAAGCAGCAGTAGCGAACACAAAACAAAAAATTGCCACATGATAAATAGTAGCTAGTAATTTCAGTGTGTAAGCATCACCGCAAGTAGGTATCGTTCCATTGAGCTCAGCTTCTCGAATGTGTTGAACAGGTTCAAACCATGCTTCGAATCATTTTCGTACAATGTTGGACATGATCCAGAGGCTTATTGTAGAATAATCCTGAAGCTGTGTCATCAAGCAAATGTACTTCACGAAATATCATGGGTTCCTCTATATTAAGCCTAATGACATCTATATCACCACTGGACAAAACATTGTTCAGTGTTTTCTGACACCTCCAATTCCTATGAGTACATGAGTAGCAAAGCATCATGAAAACATATGACACACTATTTAGGTGGGAAGGAAAGCAATTTTGAACTCCTTATATGATCCCTGCTCTATGAATTGCATCATCTACACGGATAAGAGCAGGGATCATCTAAAGAGTTCAAAATTGCACCATCTCCATTACTAGGGAATATGTAAGGTAGGTATAGTAGGTGAGTCATGACTTCATCTAAAATAGTTATATAAGATACGTATATGAATTGCTGAGATTATGAATGTCAATACTTGTTCATAAATTTCACCTAATCAGTACAACCAAGAGCAATTAATTAATCTCAAATATTACACCACTATTACTTTTCAGTGAGGTGACTTAGAGAGATAAACCTTAGAACTAATAGGCTAGGGCCTATGCCGACGGTCTGTCGGCATAGGCTCCTTTCCGTCGGTGTAGATCTAAGCCGACGGCTGCCGTCGGCTTAGACCCGTCGGCTTAGAATACGTCAGCGTACTCTTGTCAGACCGTCGGCATAGATATGCCGTCGGCATAGGGTCCTAGGCCGACGTCGTCCGTACGGCCGTCGGCGTAGAATCACCGTCGGCGTAATTTTGCACGGGACGACCGTTGAAGGCGCCAGCCGAACCACGGGCCGCCATGTGGCGCAGGTAAGCCGGCGGCCAGGCCGTCGGCATAGGCCCACCTCTAAGGTGACGGCCTGGCCGTCAGCTTACCTGCGCCACATGGTGGCAGCAGATCGCCCCTGGACAAAAAACTATGCCTACGGGGCCGTCGGCTTAGATAGCCATGTGCCGACCCCTGGGCGTCCATGGGTGAAGGGCTATGCCGACGGCTAGGCCTTCGGCATAGTTTTAGAACTATGCCGATGGCTTAGCCGCCGGCATAGCCTGCCACATGTTGGGTGCTGGGTTCACCTGGGCATAGCCATTGGCATAGTTCTGTTCTGTTTTTTTTATATGCCCTGTTTTCTCTTTTTCATTCAATTTGACAGCATTCAAAGACACAAAATATGAGATTATGCATATATACACAGAAATATGATAGATCATCATCAAGTTCATCATCTGAAGATACTCAAGATCATCATCGTCGAAACTTCAAGAACATAAGTATTGCAAGACATGGAACATCATCATCATCATCTAAAGAAACTAAGAAGAGGAACATGATAAGTATGGCATGATGGCGACAGGCACTAGTACCATCTTCGACCTTAGGCAAGGCCACCACCGCCAAAACCAGCACCGCCAAAACCACCACCGCCAAGACCACCACCGCCGAAACCACCACCGCTGAAACCACTACCGCCAAGACCACCACCACCAAGACCAGCACCACTTTGCCAGATTGGAGTGACTGGTGTCGATGAAAAAGGAGTCGAGCCACCGATCCCCTACATGTTTGAGAAGAGATCCTAAGGGTAAATATAATACGATAGTGTTGAATGAACGAGAACTAGTTTGTTAGTAGTTAGGAAAATGTACTAACCGGAGTGTCGCTGCCTAGTGCCACCCATTCATCAAAGTGGGCACGTGTGGGGGTTCTCCAGCAGGTGGTGGTGGGGGTCCCATTTGTGGTGGATCCGTGCGGTTAGTCCAGGACGCCAACATAACCTGGATGTTAGTTAAACAAGCAAACTAGAACGTCAAAAGGAATGAAAGTGCAAACTTTAGCTTGGTTTTAAGAGGGAAAAACTAACCGTCATCATTTGACGGTTGTAATCATCGTTTGCCTTCACTCGTTGCAAGTACTTCCGCGCCTCAAGATTCCTATGCTCAACAAAGGACTTATATGCCTACAAAATTTAGGTTGTTTCTAAGTGGGAAGTGCTGAAAATAAACTGAGAAAGTTAGAGAGAAAGAAGATAAGGGGGAAGTACTTACAGCATGATGGCGAGCTAAGGGAGGTTGTGGACGTCCCGTACTCTCGAACGGGCTCGGGTTGGTAGCCCGAAGCCGTGTGTATGAGACCGAAGGAGTGATCAAGCCATCGAAACATGGGTAGCGGCCATGGGACTTCGGCTGGATGGACACCACCACTGTCTCGTCGATCTGAGACTTGGCGGCACCAAGAACATCCGGACCAGGCGGATGCAACCTCTCAAAATGCTGAGTGTAAGACTGCGGGTGCTCCTCGGTCTTGCCGTAGTACTCGCTCTCGCCGGCCTTGCAATCACTCTGCTCACGGGCCATCTTCCACGACTCCATGTCTGAGAATAGCCTCTTCAACTTGTCCTCCTGCAACTTCAAATAGAAGTTAGCCATACATAAGAACATAACGGTAAAAAGAAGAACAAAAATGCATGATGCATATACATATACCTTCATGGCCTTGAAGCCACAGTAGTTCTTGTTTCCTTGGCCATGTGTCCTGTCTTTTCAACAGTTAGCCCGGGCCTTGCTGCTCTTGGCGGCAAACTCTGCATCCTAGCCACCTGTCCACCAAACTCGCCCATCCGTCATCCTTTCCATAGCACCAAGGAGGAATAACCTAAAAAAAATGGAAGCATGACATGTGAGCACGAAACAATTAAATTGACTGCTTATATGTTGGAATGAAAAGTCAATAATAGTTACCCTCATGAACTGCTCCCTGTTCAAGGTAAATCATTGCTTCTGCGCTTCAGTTTTGCTCATCTTTTTTATGAAGGTAGGTGTGGTAGTAGTGCGAGACGGCAACCCAGCGCACCTCATATTGCAACTGACAAGCTGTCTTTGTAGCTGCCAGCAAGACCACGTCGGCTCTGGCCTTGTGCTCGTCAAGAACTCTATAGAGTTCCTGCAATCATGCATAAAATGAGAAGCAAACAAGGCATCAATTAAGTGAGTTGAGTGATTCAATGATAAACTATGACGAAACTGAAGACAAGTGATTCAGAAGAGAACTTACCCAAAATTTTGTGATCACGGCCTTAGCGGCCGTCCCATACTCCATGTGGCTAGTGGGCCCAGCTCGTGGCCAAAACCTACAAATCCGGGTTCCTGTCTGGCCACGGGCAGAATAGGCCCGGCCAATACTCCTTCAACAGGGTAGTGATAAGGCCGTTCGGTTTACGGTCCTTTCCGTGAAGGATCCAGTTCCTGCAAAAGAATCAAAGATTTGGCATGTGTACAATAAGAAAATGTGGTCATGCGTTGAAAATATGATTGTGAGGCACTTACTCCGTCCCCGCAAGTTCAATGAGCCACTTGTGCACCTTGAATGAAGGTGGTGTAGGTACTCCAGCAATACCACGCAGCCACCCCTTCGGAGCACCCGACAGCAAGTAACCCCATAACTCGGGGTCAACCTCCACTCCACCACCCTCCTCGCCCTCCTCCTCCTCGCCCTCCCCCTCCTCACCCTCCTCCTCCTCACCCTCCTCCTCGCACTCCTCCTCCTCGGCCTCCTCCTCCTCACCATCTGGAACATACTCCTCCTCATCAGACTCAGAAGGTCGCTCAATATAGAAGGGCATCGAAGAAGACCCCCCCTATTTCGGACACGGCACGGAGTTTTTTGACCCGGGTGCCTCTCCCCCCACATCCTCCTCCTCCACTAGTGCAGAACCGGGCTATAGCCCCGGTTCGTAAGGGGCTTTACTGCCAGTTCTGCAACCGGCACTAAAGGGTAGGGACTAAAGCCCCACCCCCTTTAGTACCGGTTCGGCACGAACCGCCACTGCAACCACGTGGCACGAGCCGGGGCCGGGTGGCGGGAGACCTTTAGTACCGATTGGTAACACCAACCAGTACTAAATGTTTGGGCTGTTTTGGTTTTATTATTTATTTTTTCTTTAATTTTGTATTTTCCATTTAATTCTTTTTCGTTTGCTGCTATTTTATGATACTACATACTGTACATGTTATGCATATATAAATAGAATTTCTCGTAGAACCGACTATATATATATATATCATCGAATGTCTCACAATATATATATATATATATAGTTTTTCCTACATGCATGTAGCCTTCAGAGCCAGTGTCATTCGCCTTGGTGCCTTTGGAGCACGATGATAATTGGGAGTAGTTCATTGGGGCGGTAGCTCGTACTAGAATTCCCCTTTGGGATCTAGGACCTCGTCGAGCAAAAATCCCGCTATTTCCTCTTGAAGTGCTCGTATGCGCTCCTCTGGTAGGAGATTGTCCCGCACCGAATCGAACTGTTAAGAAGGAGATCAATATGCATGTGTATTAGTTATATGACTAGATATCGATAATGACGTAAAAATTGTGAATAATATTATGTCAAACGCGCGTACACATAGCTGTCTATCAGTTTTGGTCCGTTCGGACGTCATCATGTGAATGTTCTCGAAAATGCAGTATGCACAATGATCTCTCCCCTGCGCCTGCTTCAGGGCCTTTATGAGAATAGAATTTAATCAGATAATAATTAATCAAGCATGATAATTAATGGTATTGAAACTAAAATTAAAGAGATGCATGGTAGCTAGCTAGTACTACTTAATTAATTATACCTTGGATCGAAACCAATACAACTTTTCTTTCCATTCGCCTGGAACCTCTTTCGAATTCCTGAACTTTGCCCAAGCCCTGCCCGCTGGCAAAGAAAATGAATAAACGAGTTATTAAATAGTTGATATCAGGAAATGACGAACTAAAGAGGCTGACATATAGTTAATAATGATTGAAATTACCTGTCGACTATCCCCTTCACGGTTGAGTAGGTATGTTTTTCAATAAGTAGTGAGTCCAGTACTTCAATTATTCCTTCGTCAACTTTAATGATTAACAAGATCCAATGGAAACTGCATGCACACACGTTTGCATGTCTTAATTAAGTGGGCATGTGCATAACACTCATCAACTACCCTAAACCCCTATACACTTAATTATTAACATCTAGCTAGCTAGTAAGTAAAAATAGAATTTGTAGTACAAGACAGTGTGGCTCACGTGTAGTTGTAAGGAAGTAGTATATGTTCATTGGTATTGAGGCGCTTCAAGAACTCTAGCATGTTTTTCTCTACTTCTTTTTGATACCATGGATATGTCCATGTTTCTTCATTAATGGAATTTGGGTCAATGAACCCAACGCCATATCGTCCAGCTTTTTTCATTTCATACATCTTCATCCTGCATAATACCACAAAAAAGAATATAGTGAGGATAATTACAGATAATGATCGATCAATGAGCACTACAGCTAGTTTGAGACTTGAATTACAGAAAGAAATCACTTACAGACAATACAAACTGATGATGGATTTGTCGAGTGCGTCTTGATGGAATAACTGAAATAGTTCTGAATACTCAATGGACAGAGCTAGCTGATGGAAGTAATACTCTTCCTTGACTTTCACCATGAGGCCCTCTCAATTGCTACTCTTGGTAATTTTCATGTACCAATCATGCAATTGATACATTCTCGTTGGGAGGTTCTTGACTTCCTCAGGCCTTACCAAAGGTTGGCCGCGGGCATATTTCCATTTTATGTCCTGCTCTTTAAGCTTAGGCATGGGCTCAATCTCGAGGAGTTGTCCAACAGTGATACCAAGAATTTCATCGTTCCATCTATGCTCGTCGGTTATTACCAGCTGACTGGCGCCGGTACTCTCATGTGTTGGTACAACAAGCGAGGGGATCGATTGCGCCGCCTGTTCTCATAGCTGGGGAATAGTTTTCCCGCATTTTTGGCCAGCTGCTTGGCTCGAGCTCGAGCTCGAACCTTTTGTTGTCGTGCTTGATGTGCCTTCCTGATTTGGCGCTCATAGTCTGAGTCAATAGGCTTGGGAGTTGGTGGTTGCTCCATACGAATAAAGTAGTCAATCGTCTTCTCGGGCACTTTCTCCCTTGGCGGTGGTGCCGGTTTTGGTGCGAAATGGGCCTCCACTTGGGCCTTCACTATGGCTTCGTTTTGCTCCTTGGTCATGTCGTAAGGCCTCTGCGGAAGAGGCGCGAGGCTTTTTGGACCATATTGAAATTGCTTGCCTCCGCCTGTACCTCCTGTACTAACTCGACTTGTAGCACTATGCACCATAGCTGCGGCGGCTCTCTTCCACGATTGCTTTAGCAGCGGAGACGGCTGACACGCTGTCAGACTTGGAGGAGGAGTGGCACGCGTTGGTGGACTTGGAGGAGGAGGAGTGGCCTCACGCGTTGGCTGAGTTGAAGCAGGAGGAGTGGTCTCACGCGTTGGCTGAGTTGAACCATGAGGAGTGGCCTCACGCGTTGGCTGAGTTGAAGCAGGAGGAGTGGCCTCACGCGTTGGCTGAGTTGAAGCAGCAGTAGTGGACTCACGCGTTGACTGAGTTGAAGTAGGAGGAGTGACCGGAAGCTGTGCCGGACTAGGAGGAGTGTGAGTCATCTGCTCCTCGTCACCTCCTGGAATGTCACCTCCTAGCTGACGCGGTGTCGGTGGCCTTCGAAAGATGATGCAATCCTTTCTCCATAGGATGATACAATGTATGGCCTCTCCCAGTGTGTGCTCCTCGTCACCTCCAGGAATGTCAAGTGCTAGCCCCGAATATAGGTCCACCACCTCACCAACCATGACACGAGCATAGCCTTCTGGAATCACTCTGCAATGGTATGTTGTTCCGGGGGGGGGGGGGGGGCTGTATAAGCAACGACGTCTGCCGCCTTCACGGATATGTTCTTTACTTTGAAGTGTAGCTCACAGTTAGTGTTCTCCATGATGTCATCCACAGGGTATCTATCCAGCAGTGTGTCGCCCGGGGCGGAACCCACGCTGCTTCTCGGCATGGATGGGACGGTGCTATCCAATGTTGGATCATCCGCTAGCTGTGGCCGCTGCTGAGACCCCCTTTTCTGGCTAAGCGAGTCGATCTGCTGCTGCTGCCTCTGCAATTTGAGTGCCAACTCTGCGTGCGCTGATTCTAGGCCTTGAAGTCGTTCTGCTTCCTTCTTCCTCTGCTCGTCCTCCAGCTTCTTTGTTTTCTCCTCCTCCATCTTCCTTCTCGCACGGCTTCTGTAGTCGGCGTTCCAGTCAGAAGAGCCCTCATACCACGGAATAACGCCCGTGCCTCATGCTCTTCCCGGGTGCTCAGGATTTCCCAGGGCGCGCGTGAGCTCGTCGTTCTCTCTGTTGGGCGTGAACACCCCCTCTCGAGCTTCTTGTCTTGCTTGAACTATCTTAACATCAGCTCCTTTAAGAGATGCCTTCTTCGAAACCAGGCCTGTCTTTGGGTCCAACGCCCCCCATGCGCATAGAACCAAGTTCTGCACCTGGGGGGCCAGCTCAATGTAACAGGAGTGACCTGTGCAGCCTGCATCTCCTTCTCAGACTTATCCCACTTAGGCATTGCCAACACGTAGCCACCTGGCCCCAGCCTATGGAATTGCTCATTTTTTGCGGCATTGGCCTTGTTTTTTACCGTTCCTTAGATAATTCTGATTCCTTGAATTTCACGAAATCGTCCTAGTGTTCTCCTTGGTTCTCCAGTGTTCCCTTGAATTCTAGAGTCTTCTTTCCTGCTTTGACATATTTACTCCATACAGTTTTCTTGTGGTTGTCGAATGCAATTGCCATGTTCCTCAGAGGAGCGTCCTTGACTTTCTGCACATCTGCAACTGTGAAATGATCTGGTAGGGTGAAATGTTCCATGAGATCTTCCCAAAGTGCTATTTTTGCTCTCTCATCGACAAAAGTAAGATCTAGACGGGGCTTTGATGGCTCTTTCCATTCTTGAAGGGAGATCGGCAGTTTGTCCTTCACAAGAACTCCGCACTGACGAACGAACTTGTTCGCAATGTTCTTAGGCGCTATTGGTTCACCATTAGCTTTGATGGCCTCGATGTTCAACTTTACGCCGTCCTTCAACTTTTTTCCCAGGCCTCACACTACTCTGCCTATAGAAGATTTGCTCAATCCGGAGAGCTGAAAAGAAGAAAGATCGATTCGTTAATATATCTTCAGATCATTTAAATCATTTGATGATCACCAGATGCCTGCTTATATAAATATACCTCGCCGGTCTCTGTTATATCAAGATCAACATTTCTTTCGCCATCATAATCATTAATTTCTTCTCCATCATAATCCATGACTTCATCAATTCGGTCCTCGCGATCGAATATCATATCATCACCCTTCCCGGTATTGTTCAGATATTGGGAGCCGTCATCTTCTTCATTTCGATTAGCTGGCGAGCAAGGGGAGCGTATGATCTCGAACAGGGCCTCTTCTCCCTCTCTGCCGGTACTGTCCCCATAGCTTTTATTTAACAAATCCAGAAGAAATATAAAACAATTTAGTATTCAAATTAGAATATGCATGCATGAAATCAATCAATAAGAGGAAATCCTGAATCATTGTACATAATATGCATCGTCTCGAATAATATATTATCTCGAATACATCGTCTCGAATATTATATATCGAATACATCACTAGCTAGCTAGCTAATAAAGATCGTATATTACAGAATAATCAAGGCCACTCGCGGTTCCTGAGGGCCGGGCGGTGGACACCCAAAGAGAAGGAACCATCACATGATCATAGTTCCGGTGATCTCCCCAAAGACTCTGCCAGGTATTGGAGAGCCTGACGTCCATAACAGCCATGTAGCGACGGACGTGCTCATCCTCCTCCCTGACACGGCAACGCACCACCTCCGGCGGGGACAGCTCCCTCCGCACCAAAAGTGTCCCACGGGAACACCACGAAAGGAGCTCAGGGTTGACGACTGGACCCGGGTTCCTCACCAAGCGGCGAGCCCCTGAATGTAGCACCTCCCAGTGTCAGCCCGGCGGAGCCCAGTCCCGGACATGGGTCCTCTGAAGCAGGACGTCGTCGCGAACAGGTCAACGGCGAGGATGCGGGCCGGGCATTGTCGAGAACAAATACTATACGCCGAAAAAGTAACATTTTTTAAATGATTGAATTGTGATATCTTATATGCAAATTCTAAATTTGTATAACTAAAATTATAAGAAACTAAAAACTAAAATTTATATAAAAAATTGAAATTAATATAATTCATCTAGCTAAAACTAACACTTCTAGAATTTCTGACATATCTATAACATTTCTAGAACATTTCTAACATTTCTATATACTATTTGACATTAATCTAATGCATCTAGCTAAAACTAACATTTCTAAAATTTGTGACATTTCTATAACATTTCTATAACATTTCTAACATTTCTATATACTATTTGACATTAATCTAATCTAATTAATTAATTCATCTAAAACTTTGAATGAAAAACAGAAAAACAGAAAAAATTGTGTGTGTGTGCGCGCGCGTGTAGTGTGAGTGTGTGTGTGTGCGCGCGCGTGTAGTGTGAGTGAGTGTGTGTGTGTGTGTGCGCGCGTGTAGTGTGTTTGTGTGTGCGCGCGTGCGGCGGGCGGCGGCGGCGGCGCGGTGGATTGGAGGGAGGAGAGGCCGCGGGAGGGGCTCACAGCGCGCGCGATGGCGAGGACCAGGCGATGGCGAAGGCGAGCCGAGGTCGCGCGCGACGGTGATGGCGAGGTGAGGGGCCGGACGGCGATGGCGCGGGACGGGGCGACGGCGTGACGGGGATGGCGACGACGGGGACGGCGACGGCGCGGGACGGGGGCGGCGACGGGCTGGACGGGGGCAGCGACAAGGGGCGGCGGCGACGTGGCAGAGGAGCAGAAGCAAAGGGAAACTGACAATTTTTTTGAAGTGTCTAGTTATATAGAAACTACCTTTAGTACCGGTTGGAGCCACCAATCGGTACTAAAGTTCTGTTTTGGTCAGGCGAAGCGGCGGGAAGCACACCCCCTTTAGTATCGGGTGGTGGCTAAAACCGGTACTAAAGACCCCCCCCCCTCTTTAGTACCGGTTCGAGCAACCACCCGGTACTAAAGGGGGTGCGCTGGCTCCAGGCGGTGCGCAAGTTTAGTCCCACCTCGCTAGTCGAGGAGCGCCGAGGCCAGTTTATAAGCCCCGGTGCGGGCACTGCATTGAGCTCCTCTCTAATGCAGGCCTTGTGGGCCTACCTCTTCTACTCTGCCCTGTTGGGCCTACTGGGCTAGCGGGCCTGCGTCCTAGCCCAACTACAGGTTGGGTTTCTAGTCGTATGCAGGCCGCTGTGGCCCAGTAGGTGGACTTTTTTTATTTACTTTTTGTCTCAACAAAAATTTAGTTTTTTCTTTTCTACTTTATTTATTGTCATTTATTTAATTCTGAATATTTTTTCTTTAGGTACAAAAAATTACAAACTTTCAGTTAGTGCGAGTGGTTTTCAAATTTGAATAGTTTATTTTTTTCAATTCAGTTTTTTTGTCAACAAAATTTTAGTTTTTTTATTTTCTAGTTTATTCATTTTCATTTATTTATTTCTGAATATTTTTTCTATAGTTACAAAAAATTAAAAACTTTCTGTTAGTGCTAGTAGTTTTCAAATTTGAATAGTTTATTTTTTTTAATTTAGTTTTTGTCTCAACAATTTTTTTTCTTTTCTACTTTATTTATTTTCATTTATTTATTTCTGAATATTTTTTCTATAGTTACAAAAAATTACAAACTTTCTGTTAGTGGCAGTAGTTTTCAAATTTGAATAGTTTAAATTTGAATTATTTGACGAACTAATTTGTAGACGTAGTGCATCCAGTTTTTGCACATAAAATTTCTTCGCGTTTCAAATACCAAAACACATAAGTACCCTAACTAATACAAAGATTCCCTCCGGTTTTGAAGCGGCACTTTCCAGATATATACGTCTGGAAAGTCATTACAGAAGAAAGTGATGACGGTGAATCCTATCACACGTCAGTGTGGGATCTTTGGGTGTCACACTTTTTCTTCTCTTGTGTCCCTTTGTGCCGTAACCATGGACAATCTTCATCATTTAACTGGATGCTCGGATCAATATTCACTATGAATGGAGTAATTTCTTCAAACTTTTCATAATCTTTTGACATGTCTGTCTTGTCATCCACTCCCACGATGTTTCTTTTCCCTGAAAGAACTATGTGGCGCTTTGGCTCATCGTACGATCCATTCGCTTTCTTATCTTTTCTTTTTCTCGGCCTGGTAGACATGTCTTTCACATAGAAAACTTGTGCCATATCGTTGGCTAGGACGAATGGTTCATCTGCATACGCAAGATTGTTGAGATCCACTGTTGTCATTCCGTACTGCAGGTCTTCCTTTACCCCGCCTCGTGCCATATTGACCCATTTGCACCGAAACAAAGGGACCTTCAAACCACCTCCATAGTTAAGTTCCCATATGTCCTCTATGTAACCATAATATGTTTCCTTTCCTGTGTTGGTTGTTGCATCAAAGCAGACACCACTATTTTGGTTGGTGCTCTTCTTATCTTGGGCAATCGTGTAAAATGTATTCCCATTTATCTCGTACCCTTTGAAAGTCATTATATTCGAAGATGGTAACTGGGACAGCAAGTACATGTCATCTTCAATATCGTCATCATGCATGGCATGTGTCTGCAACCAACCAGCGAAAGTCCTCGTTTGTTCACGTGTAATCCAGT
The DNA here is from genome assembly GCF_018294505.1 of Triticum aestivum. NCBI lineage: Eukaryota > Viridiplantae > Streptophyta > Magnoliopsida > Poales > Poaceae > Triticum > Triticum aestivum. The sequence goes on along the minus strand of NC_057803.1, from coordinate 689,193,150 downwards.
CGTCCGACTGCTTCGGGTGTTTGGAGTGTAGAAAATTCTTGCGTTCCTCCATATACGGAGCCACCAAGGCGGAATTCTGTAGAACTGTGTAGTGTTCTTCAGTGAGAGAATGCTCGTCCATACATATTATTTGATCCCCTCCTAGCATGCCTTTTCCATCCAGTCTGCCCTTATGCCGCGATTCAGGAACACCAACCGGCTTAAGGTCAGGAATAAAGTCAATACAAAACCCAATGACCTCCTCATTTTCATGGCCCTTCGAGATGCTTCCTTCTGGCCTAGCACGGTTATGAACATATTTCTTCAAGACTCCCATGAATCTCTCGAAGGGGAACATATTATGTAGAAATACAGGACCCAAAACGTCAATCTCTTCGCAAAGGTGAACTAGGACGTTCGTCATGATGTTGAAGAAGGATGGTGGGAACACCAACTCGAAACTGACAAGACATTGCACCAAATCATTCTGTAACCTTGTTGTGATTTCTGGATCGATTACCTTCTGAGAGATTGCATTGAGGAATGCACATAGCTTCACAATGGCTAATCAAACGTTTTCCGGTAGAAGCCCCCTCAATGCAACCGGAAGCAGTTGCATCATAATCACGTGGCAGTCATGAGACTTTAGGTTCTGGAACTTTTTCTCTGTCATATTTATTATTCCCTTTATATTCGACGAGAAGCCAGACGGTACCTTCATACTGAGCAGGCATTCAAAGAAGATTTCCTTCTCTTATTTGGTAAGAGCGTAGCTGGCCTGACCCTGATGTATGTCGTCTTTTCCGTGCATACGTTGCTGGTCCTCCCATGCCTCCGGTGTATCTTTTGTCTTCCCATACACGCCCAAGAAGCCAAGCAGGGTCACACAAAGATTCTTCGTCACGTGCATCACGTCAATTGCGGAGAGGACCTCTAGGTCTTTCCAACAGGGTAGGTCCCAAAATATAGATTTCTTCTTCCACATGGGTGCGCGTCCGTTAGCGTCCTTCGGAACAGGTTGTCCGCCAGGACCCTTTCCAAAGATTACCTTCAAATCCTTGGCCATATCATGTACATCAGCACCAGTACGGTGGCGAGGCTTCGTCCGGTGATCCGCCTCACCTTTGAAATGCTTGGCTTTCTTTCTTACGGGATGCCTGCTCGGAAGAAATCTATGATGTCCCAGGTACACATTCTTCCTACAACTATCCAAATATATATTGTCGGTATCATCCAAACAATGCGTGCATCGCGGTATCCCTTGTGTGTCTGTCCTGAAAGGTTACTGAGAGTAGGCCAATCATTGATGGTCACGAATAGCAACGCCTTTAGGTCATATTCTTCCTGTTTGTGATCATCCCACGCACATACACCTTTTCCATTCCACGGCTGTAATAGTTCTTCAACTAATGGCCTTAGGTACACATCAATGTCGTTGCCTGGTTTCTTAGGGCCTTGGATGAGCACTGGAATCATAATGAACTTCCGCTTCATGCACAACCAAGGAGGAAGGTTATACAAACATAGAGTCACAGGCCACGTGCTATGGTTGCTGCTCTGCTCCCCAAAAGGATTAATGCCATCTGCGCTTAGACCAAACCATACATTCCTTGGGTCACCTGCAAACTCCTCCATGTACTCTCTCTCGATTTTTCTCCACTGCGACCCGTCAACAGGTACTCTCAACTTTTCGTCTTTCTTACGGGCTTCTCCGTGCCATCGCATCACCTTGGCATGCTCTTTATTCTGGAACAAACGTTTCAACCGTGGTATTATAGGAGCATACCACATCACCTTTGCAAGAATCCTCTTCCTGGGGCGCTCGCCCTCGTCTGGTCATCGTGGATGATCTTATAGCACAATGCACTGCATATCAGGCACACGTTCAAATCCTCGTACTCACCGCGGTAGAGGATGCCGTCATTAGGGCATGCATGTATCTTCTGCACCTCTAAACCTAGAGGGCAGACAACCTTCTTTGCTTCGTACATACTCTCGGGCAATTCGTTGTCCTTTGGAAGCATATTCTTTATCATTACCAGCAACTTTCCAAATCCCTTGTCAGATACACCATTCTCTGCCTTCCATTGCAGCAATTCCAGTGTGGTGCCCAGCTTTCTCTTGTCACCTTCGCAATTCGGGTACAACAATTTCTTGTGATCCTCTAACATGCGCTGCAACTTCTCAATATCCTTTTCGCTTGCGCAGTTTCTCTTTGCATCGGCAATGGCCCGACCTAGATCATCAGGGGGCTCATCTGATGCATCTTCTTCATCTTCTTCCCGCATGACCGGCTCAGCTTCTTCCCCCATTGTTGTATCATCGTATTCCGGGAACCCATGGCAAGGATAGCTATCGTCGTCCTCTTCTTCTTCATTGTCTTCCATCATAACCCCTCTTTCTTCGTGCTTGGTCCAAACATTATAGTGGGGCATGAAACCGGACTCAAACAGGTGGACGTGAATGGTTCTTGAGTTAGAGTAATTGTGACCATTCTTACAGCCAGCACATGGACAAGGCATAAAACCATCCGCCCGCTTGTTTACCTGAGCCGCAACCAGAAAAGTATGCACGCCATCAACGAACTGGGGAGAGCATCGGTCATCGTACATCCATTACCGGCGCATCTTTATTACACACCACCGAATAGACCAAATTAATACTAGTTCATACATGAAGTTCATACAACACTTAAATGCAACATACAAATAACTCTCTAGCTAAAGAATTTAAATGCAACAACAAATGCTTTCAAGATCGCAACTAAGGTAACAATTGATCCAACAGCATAATGATACGAAGCCACACTAGGAATGGCATATTTTCTAATCTTTCTAATCTTCAACCACATTTTCTCCATCTTGATCTTGTGATCATCGACGACATCGGCAACATGCAACTCTAATTCCATCTTCTCCCCCTCAATTCATTTCAATTTTTCTTTCAAATAATCGTTTTCTCTTTCAACTAAAGTTAACCTCTCGACAATAGGGTCGGTTGGAATTTCCGGTTCACATACCTCCTAGATAAAAATATCTATGTCAACTTGATGGGCACAATTTGTCATAAACACGAAATGCAACAAATTGTTTTAAAAGATAATACACCACATCCGAATCATAACACGGACGAGGTCCGACGGGGACGGATATCAAAACCATGGCACTATGTATAACAAACAACGTACGGGTAAGATAATTATACAAGTAACCATATATCTAAATCACACAAACATGCTTTTTTATATAAAAAATATAAGAACAAGAGGCTCACCACAAGGTGGTGCCGGCGACGAGTCGGTGCGGACAATCGATGGTGGTTACGATGGAGACGGTAATGCACTAAGTAAATCACACCTACATATGCAAACTAATAGTTATTTTAAGCTCAAATTGCATATAAATCAAATAAACTACCACATATAATTCCTCCCAAATTACTAAAACCCAAAAATTAATCACTATATAAAGCACTGCAAGAGCTAATCTAGCAATGAGAGGTGAAAGGACAGAGTTGCTAACCTTTGTGATCACTTGAATGGATGGGGGCATTCTAATCTTGACAAAATTTGTGCAAAATATGTGATAGAGCTCGAGGGGAGGGGAGGAAGAACAAAGAGGAGGAGAAGGGAAAGGGGGGAAGAACAGAGCGAGCTGGACGAAGGATTTAGATGAGGATGACCGTTAGTACCGGTTCGTGCCATGAACCGGTACTAAAGGTGCTGGAGGGGCCCCAGTCTGACAACATCCTGCCATCACTCTCTTTAGTACCGGTTCATGGCACGAATCGGTGCTAAAGGTTCGCCACGAACCGGTACTAATGACCTCCACCCCCTAGCTGTTGGAACCGGCACTAATGGTCACATTAGTGTCAGCTCAAATACAAACCGGGACTAATGAGCTGCACATTAGACCCTTTTTCTACTAGTGCTCTAGTGGCTCTCCCCCACCCCCTCCGCCTCTAGGGTCTCCTCCCCCGACCCCTCGACCTCCCTGTGATGTATCATCATCGCGTAGTCGGGGGGGGGGACCTTCTGGGCTCGTCCACTCCGAGTAAGTTATTTGAATTTGTTGACGTAACTGTCGCCGCTGGACTTGCCCGTGATTAGAAAACCTGCATTGAGAAGAGAATAAACAATTAGTAAGGATATCAAATAAACAAGCATACAGAAAAAACATTATTAACAGAAGAGCACATTAAGCATACAGAAAAGAACATTAATAACAGAAGAGCACATTAAGCATACTATTGTAATATACCTCAATCATCATTAAAAGAACTTACATTTTGTAGAACCCGTATGAATTATCACTATTGTAATCTATTTGTCAACCGGTTCTCATCATCACTATCACACATATCATCTTCGTTCTCTGACATAGATGGAGGCTGTTCCTCATCGTCAGCGTCTTCATTTAACTTTTCAAGCTTAATTATGTCTCTTTGATTCACAACTGCCTCACCATCAGTCCGTGTGTCATCGTCATTTGGGTCCAGGTCAACATAACCCAAGTCATCATCGTCCTTGTTTCGGACCACGTCATCATGTTGCAATCATTTTATAAAATCAAGATACTGAAGAACCTTCACAGCGATTTTTAGCTGCTACTTCTGACCCTACTCATCGACCACCTCAATATACCGAGAGGAACCGCACTTCCTACAGTAGTTGTCATTTGCATACTCATGCCTAAACAAAAGGCAGTTCTTTGGACAAACATGTATTTTCTCATAATCCATGGAGAGCGCCTTCATGATTTTCTCGTAGCGTACATGGTTTTCGGCAGTTCATGACCCTCAGGGAAGATGTTAGCCCATACTTCCAGAAATGCTTCAAAGCAACCTCGGCTACAACCCTACTAGGCCCTGACTGTCATCAGTTGCGAGATGGCATCCAGCACAGAGAGCTTGGCACCCTCATAAATAGGTTTCTTTGACGAGACCAAGATATCAAGGAAGGCCTTTGCGGTTTCCGCCGGCTCCTCCGGTTCATTCGCTGAATGTGATGGAGGTGTCGGCTGTGCAACAAAGACATCATCTAGCATGTCTCTAACCCCATCGTCCTCATAACTAGCGACGCATTGTCGTATCACCTCCTCTCTACTAGGGTCCTGCTGGGCAAAGTTTATCGGCATATTAAAGTTTGGCATAAATCCATGCATGCGAAGGTGCATAGTCATCTCTCTCTTATCTCTGCGCATACGTCTCTTACATCTGGCACAGGGGCATTCTGGCACAATCCTCATTGGACTACGGAATATCTCTTTCAAAAACACATGAGTTTTCTTGACCCACTCTGCTATTACTTGATTCCGACAGAAAAACCCACTATACATCCACTAATTATCTGCCATCTATGCTTTATTGGAAGCCACACAACAAAATTAATGATTCAATTTAAATTACTTACATCAATATTTTATTTTTTTACAACATTGATGAGAAACGACATTTAATCCACCCACATCTCTAATAGGTAAAGATGGGTCCTAATCCCACCCGAGAATGTGTAGATTGAGTATGCTATCCATGCTCTACCCCATTCCGAGATAAAATTTCAGCAACACCTTCCCGCTGTTCTCCAAATACACATCTCGGTAAAATGCCGAGAGAGTGTGCATCCAGAGAACAAGAGGGAGGCACCGCCGAAATCCTGTCTCAGAACGGGGTAGAGCATGGACAACGTACCCAATTTATACATCCTTGGGCTGTCCGTGGAAAGCGCTGGACAATCCGAAAGAGTTGCGGTGATAAATATGCAATTGAATGCATATTTATTGATGCAACTCTTTCGGACAGGAGACGCCTAGGTTATGCAACTTGATGTGAAAATTTAATCTACTGGCATGGAAAAAAAGCGGACGAGGTCATGGAATTGTTGCTCACCCCCCGATGTAGACGATGTAGTCGATCAAAGGAGAGACGAGCGTGGACCAACACCTCCAATGTCGACGATCACTTCACGAAGATGGAACACCACAAATCCTGTTAATTCCACCGAGTGAAAAAAATTTAGGTCATCGCATATCGCATAAAGCATTGACACTATATTATGAACCAACATGAAACAACATCTCAAATTGCAAAATAAAATAAAATCTTGATTAAGTATTTTATAAACCAAGTGCCTCGAATTGCTTCCATGTATCAATGACCTAACACTAACTTGACCAAGCACAAAACTTACTAATATCCATCAATTCATCCATAATTTCAACTAAGTGTCTACAAAATGCAAAACTTGACCAATATCCATCAATCTATACATGCACATATTCACAAACTTGAACAATATCTATCAATCCATATTTTAAACTAAGTGCCAAAATTCACAAACTTGACCAATATCCATCAAAACATCCATCTATCACAAACATGACCATCAATCTATACATGCACATATCCATTCATCACATATCCATATATGCACAAAATAAACAGTAACAAAATGAAAATAAAATAAAAATAAAGCTCACCGGGGGCATCTTGGGCGCCGGTGCAGTGGGCAACAGGGAGGCCCGGGGCACCACCGGCGAAGGGTGGACGAGGGCCAGGGCCGTTGCGGCAGGGCGTCGGCGAAGGGGGGCTTCCAAGCCCCGGCCATCACGCGGAGGCCGTGAGGGCGCGGGGTCGGGGCAACGTGGGGACGATGCTGGCAAGAGGTGGCATGGGAAACGAGGGTGAGAGAGGGGTGAGGGGGCGGAGTGGGTTGTGCCCGCGGTGGCGACAGTGTGGCGGCAGCGACGCAAGGAGGGGGCGGAGAGGGTCGGGGTGGAGACGAGGATGGGCGAGGGAAGGGGAAGGGCACGGGTGGTGCCGCTGCGGGCGGGCGACGCGGGTAGAGAGGGCGGCATGGAGTGGCGATAGGCGGTGCGCGGCGAACTGCGTGGGGCTAGACGGGTGGGGGCGCGGCGCAGGCGAGATGCGGAATGAGTGGCCAGCGCCCGCCCCGAGTGGATAAGGCGATCTATGCTGGCGGCATAGCCTTCGGCATAGTTAAAGATGCCACATGGCAAATGATGTCTCCTACGCAACTTTAATCTTGTAGACACGTGTTGGGCCTCCAAGCACAGAATTTTGTAGGACAGTAGAAATTTTCCATCAAGTGGATGACCTAAGGTTTATCAATCCGTGAGAGGTGTACGATGAAGATGGTCTCTCTAAAACGACCCTGCAACCAAATACAAGAAATCTCTTGTGTCCCCAACACACCCAATTCAATGGAAAATTGTATAGGTGCACTAGTTCGCCGAAGAGATGACGATAAAAGTGTAATATGGATGGTAGAAATATATTTTTATAATCTGAATAAATAAAAACAGCAAGGTAGCAAATAGTAAACGGGCACAAAAACGGTGTTGCAATGCTTAAAAATGAGGCCTAGGGTGCGTACTTTCGCTAGTGCAACCTCTCAACAATGCTAACATAGTTGAATCATATTATTATCCATCAAAGTGCAATAAAGAATCACTCCTGAGTTCCTATTAGCGGAGAACAAAAGATAGGAATTGTTTGTAGGTCACGAAACCGCCTCAAAGCTATTCTTTCCATTCGACCTATTCAAGAGTTCGTACTAAAATAACACAAAACTATTTTTTCCGTTCGATCTATCCTAGAGTTCATACTAGAATAACAGCAAAGCAAATTCATATTCATAAATACTCAATCCACACAAAGAACTATAAAGAGACCCCAAATTTTCCATCTGAGAAAAACGTGCATCAACCCCTATGCATAGATTACCCCAATATCACCACGGAAATCCGTGAGTTGAATGCCATAACAAATATCAAGTGAATTAATAAGATACCTCATTGTCACATCAAGTATTCATATTGCAAGACATATATCATGTGTTCTCATCTGTGGATATTCGATCCGATAAGACAAAACTTTGAAGGGTAAAGATTCAATTCATTATAACAAGAGTATAGAGGGGAGAAACATCATATGATCCGACTATATTAAAAAAGCACATGATATAGATCACGAGAGAAAGAAGGAGATCAAACACATAGCTACTGGTACAAACCCTCAACTCCGAGGGTGGACTACTCCCTCCTCATCATGGTGGCCGCCGGGATGATTGCCCCCTCCGGCAGGGTGCCAGAACAGGCTCTAGATTGGTTTTCACGGATACAGGGACCTTGCAGCAGCGAAACTTATGATCTAGGGCTACCCCAAAGGGTTTCGGAATATTTGGGTATTTATGGTGCAAAGAGGGGGTGCAGGAGGCTACCGAGGTGGGCACAACCCACCTGGGAGGGCCAGGGGCCTTGGCGCACCCTAGTTGGTTGTGCCCCCCTCGGGGCACCCCCAGGTGCAGCTCAGGCCCATTGGGGTCCTTCTAGTCCAGAAAAAATCTCCAAAAAGTTACGCGGTGTTTGGACTCCGTTTGATATTGATTTCCTGCGATGTAAAAAACAAGCAAAAAACAGCAACTGGCACTGGGCACTGGGTCAATAGGTTAGTCCCAAAAAATGATATAAATTTGCTATGCAATGATTGTAAAACACCCAAGAATGATAAAATAACAGCATGAATACTTCATAAATTATAGATACGTTGGAGACGTATCAGCATCCCCAAGCTTAACTCCTACTCGTCCTCGAGTAGGTAAATGATAAAAAAAATAATTTATGAAGTGTGAATGGTAGAAAAGTGAATAAGTTTGATCAATGATAATTTTAGTCACTTTTTCTAGCATCATAGCAGCAAATCTTTCTTATAAAACTTCGCATGTTATAGTAGCAACCAATTCACATGTTAAGGTTAAGACAATGAACTCTCTTGAAACTCAATAACCTATGTTCTTAGTCACCAAGCAATTGCAATTCAACTTATTCAATAGAGTCTAAGTAAGAGCTCCACATACTCAACCATCTTATAGTATTCTATGATTGCTAACACTCATCACATACACATGAGCAAAATGTTTCAACCAGACACATAGAAAGATAAGGGCTTATAATTTCTTGTCCCAGCGTATTCACCTTTGGGTGAGGTCAACAATAATAACACATACTATCCATATTCAACTGGACATATGTGCCTAGATATTTCCTCACCACATGATGCTTGCCAAAGGAGAAAAATAAAAAGGAATAGAGATAAAAACTTTGACTCTTTGCATAAAAGTAAATACATAAAAGTAAAGATAGGCCCTTCGCAGAGGGAAGCTGAGGTTGCCATGCGCTTATTTGTTTGTATGCTCAACCCCTTAGTGCAAAAGAACGTCACGTTATATTGCCCCTTATGATAGCAACCTTTATTATGCAGTCTGTCACTTTTATTCTTCGCCATCACAAGTTCGTACAACCCTCAATTTTCTCTTACACTAAAAGATCTAGCACTTTTAGAAGCAATTTTTATTGCCTTTTTGCACTGATGAAAACTTACTTGAAGGATCTTTCTCAATCCATAGGTAGGTATGGTGGACACTCAAAAATAAGATTTGGGTTTAAGGGTTTTTGGATGCACAAGTAGTATCTCTACTTGGTGCAGAATTTTTGGCTAGCAAAGATAGGGGGCAAGCACCACATGTTGAAGAATCTATGACAATATAACTTCTATGTGAATATGAACAAACATAAATCATTATGTTGTCTTCCTTGTCCAACATTAACAATTTTGGCATATAATATTTTGATGGGGGCTCACAATCACAAAAGATTTCCAAGATAGTGTATTTGCATATGAAAGTTCTCTTCCTTATACTAATTATTCATGAATTGCTTGTATGACCAATATTGTGATTGTCAAGCATAAAAAGCTTTCACTTTCTAAACCCAATGTGAAGCTACCACTAGGCATGATATGATTTCAACTTGATGACATTCAATTTATTCAACAATTTACTCATAGGATATAAGTAAAGAACAAGAGTAAATGACAAACTACTCCAAAAAGATATAAGTGAATGTCATGCGAGTAGTTAAGTAAATAGGTAGCTATTTGAGGACTCTCTCTTATTCATAAACTTTCAGATCTAAGTATTTTATTAAAACAGCAAGCAAAAAACAAAATAAAATAACACATATCAAGTGAATCAATAAGGTACCTCATTGTCACCTCAAGTATTCATATTGCAAGACATATATCATGTGTTCTCATCTCTGAATATTCAATCCAACAAGACAAAACTTTGAAGGGTAATGATTCAATTCATCATAACAAGAGTATAGAGGGGAGAAACACCATATGATCCGACTATATTAACAAAGCCCATGATATAGATCACGAGAGAGAGAGAGATCAAACACATAGCTACTGGTACAAACCCTAAGCCCTGAGGGTGGACTACTCCCTCCTCATCGTGGTGGCCGCCGAGATGTTTCCCCCCTCTGACAGGGTGCCGGAATGGGCTCTAGATTGGTTTTCATGGATACAGAGACCTGATGACCCACAAGTGTAGGGGATCTATCGTAGTCCTTCAGATAAGTAAGAGTGTCGAACCCAACAAGGAGAAGAAGGAAATGATAAGCGGTTTTCAGTAAGGTTTTCTCTGCAAGCACTGAAATTGTAAGTAATAGATAGTTTTGTGATAGGATAAATTGTAATGAGTAACGAGTAATAAAAGTAAATAAGGTGCAGCAAGGTGGCCCAATCCTTTTTGTTGCAAAGGACAAGCCTGCAATATTTCTTATAATGATAAAATCACTCCCGAGGACACATGGGAATTATCGTCAAGCTAGTTTCATCACACTCATATGATTCGCGTTCGGTACTTTGATAAATTGATATGTGGGTGGACCGGTGCTTGGGTACTGTCCTTACTTGGACAAGCATCCCCTTATGATTAACCCCCATTGCAAGCATCTGCAACTACAAAAAAAGTATTAAGGTAAACCTAACCACAGCATTAAACATATGGATCCAAATCAGCCCCTTACGAAGCAATGCATAAACTAGGGTTTAAGCTTTTGTCACTATAGCAACCCATCATCTACTTATTACTTCCCAATGCCTTCCTCTAGGCCCAAATAATGGTGAAGTGTCATGTAGTCGACGTTCACATAACACCACTAGAGGAAAGACAACATACATTTCATTAAAATATCGAACGAATACCAAATTCACATCACTACTAATAGCAAGACTTCACCCATGTCCTAAGGAACAAACGTAACTACTCACAAAGCATATTCATGTTCATAATCAGAGGTGTAATAATATGCATTAAGGATCTGAACATATAATCTTCCACCAAGTAAACCAATAAGTATCAACTACAAGGAGTAATCAACACTACTAGCAACCCACAGGTACCAATTTGTGGTTTTGGATACAAGATTGGATACAAGAGATGAACTAGGGTTTGAGAGGATATGGTGCTGATGAAGATGTTGATGGAGATTGACCATCTCCCGGTGGGAGGATCGTTGGTGATGATGATGGTGATGATTTCCCCCTGCCGGAGGGAAGTGTCCCCGGCAGAACAGCTCTGTCAGAGCTCTAGATTGGTTCCGCCAAGGTTCCGCCTCGTGGCGGCGGAGTTTCGTCTCGTAAGCTTGCCCATGATTTTTTCTAGGATAAAACCCTTCATATAGAAGAAGATGGACACCGGGGGGGGGGGCACCAAGTGGCCCAGGAGACAGGGGCACGCCTAGTAGGGGTGGGCGCGTGCCCCACCCTCCTGGACAGGGTGTGGGCCCCCTGAGGTGTTTCTTCCGCTCAATAATTCTTATTAAATCCAAAAATAGGTTTCGTGGAGTTTCAGGTCTTTTGGAGCAGTGCAGAACAGGTTTCCAATGTTTGCTCCTTTTCCAGCCAGAATTCCAGCTGCTGGCATTCCCCCTCTTCATGGTAAACCTTACAAAATAAGAGAATAGCCATAAGTATTGATATATAATGTGTAATAACAACCCATAATGCAATAAATATTGATATAAAAGAATGATGCAAAATGGACGTATCAACTCCCCCAAGCTTAGACCTCGCTTGTCCTCAAGCGGAAGCCGAAATCAAAAAATATGTCCACATGTTTCGAAATAGAGGTGTCAATAAAAATAAAATACGGACATGAGGGCATCATGATCATCCTTATAACAGCAACATATATAGAGTTTGTCATATGAATTGTTATGTTCAAGTAACAATCAATTCACAATGTCAAGTATGGTTCAAAAACTTCATTGAAGCTAACAAACTATAATATCGATCACTGAAGCAATTGCAATTTATCGTAACTTCACAAAGAGTCAAGAATAGAGCTTTTCAGCAAGTCCACATACTCAACTATCATATAATCTTCTACAATTGCTAACACTCACGCAATACTTGTGGTTATGGAGTTTCAGCCGGACCCTGAGAAAGATAGGGGCTTATTGTGTTGCATCCCAACGTATTCATCTTTAGGTGATGTCAACAATAATAGTCCATGCTAACGAACATCCAATTGGATATATACATCATGATCTTTCAAACACAAGGAGCTTGCCAAAGGATAAAATGAAAAAGGGAAAGGTGAAGGTCATCTTGACTCAAGCATAAAGTAAAAACATAAAGTAGGAACATAAAGTAAAAGATAGGCCCTTCGCAGAGGGAAGCAGAGGTTGTCATGCGCTTTTAGGGTTGGATACACAAAATCTTAGTACGAAAGAACGTCAATTTATATTGCCACTTGTGTATGGACCTTTATTATGCAGTCTGTCGCTTTTATTGCTTCCATAACAAGATCGTAGAAAGCTTATTTTCTCCACACTAACAAGTCATGCATATTTAGAGAGCAATTTTTTATTGCTTGCACCGATGACAACTTACTTGAAGGATCTTACTCAATCCATAGGTAGATATGGTGGACTCTCATGGCAAAACTGGGTTTAAGGATATTTGGAAGCACAAGTAGTATCTCTACTTGGTGCTAGGAATTTAGCTAGCATGAGGGGGAAAGGCAACCTCAACATGTTCGGAAGGTTAATGACAATATACTTTAACTGAGATGTGAGGAAACATAAACCATTACGTTGTCTTCCTTGTCCAACGTCGACTCTTTTGGCATGTCATACTGAATGAGTGCTCACATTCATAAAAGATGTCCAAGATAGTATATTGATATGTGAAACCCCTCTTTCCTTATTACTTCCTATTAATTGCAACGATGACCAAAACTATGTTTATCAACTCTCAACAACATTTATGGCTCATACTTTCTATGTGTAAGTTATTACCATCCATAAGATCAATATGAACTCTTTTATTCTTTTTATTCTTTCTATTTCTCTCAAGATCATAGCAAGAAAGCAAAGCCCTTGACTCAACACTAATCTTTATTATAGATAGCTCACGGACTCGATTACATAAAGGGATCACAAAGCAAAACTAGAAACTACTTGATATCAAAACTCCAATCTAATAGATCAAGGTACTACTGAAAAGGATCGAACTAAATAAAACGGTAAAGATAGGAGTGTGATGGTGATACGATACCGGGGCACCTCCCCCAAGCTTAGCAGTTGCCAAGTGGAGTGCCCATACCCATGCAATTATGTACTCAGAAGTGGTGAAGCAGGAGTTGTTGATGATGTAGGTTTGTCGTCCATCTTCCAAGGCATAGGCTCACCATCATAGAAGGATGATCGAGTCTCTGGGATCCTTAAATCTGCAGCCAAACTCATCCTTTTGAATCTATATTCATACTCACAGTTCTGGTTTTGCAGGTCATAGATTTGGGCTTGGAGGTGCTCGATTTTCTCTTAGAGCTTGAAGATGGTTTCCCCGATGACTTTTGCATCTAGCTTGTGGTTGTTGGTGAACTCCGTGATCATCATCTGGTTGGCATTGAGTCCACGCACCACCATCCCTTGGCACTTGAAGACTTGCTGCTCCACAGCTTCGAGCTTTGTCTCCACGCTTCCGGTACGCCTTGGTCCCTCCACATCACGGATGTGCAGCACCCCCTCACGCATCTCAAAGGTTTGAGGGTGTTGCAGCACCTCCGGGAGATAGGGGTTGATAACCTTCTCAAAAAACTTGTCCTTGGGAGCGCTTGGAGATGCCATGATGCTCTAGATCTGTAGCAGAAAATAGCTCGAGACGAAAACAGAGGATATTTGCGTGATATGGTGGTCAAAACCATCAGAAGTTTATATAATGAATTTTTACCGACCAAAATACGTAACATGCAAGAATACGGAGTCCGAGAGGCACACGAGGCGTCCACGAGACAGGGGTGCGCGCCCAGTAAGGGTGGGCGCGCCCTCCACTCTCGTGGAGGCCTGTGTCCTTCCCAGACTACTTCTTTCTTCCTAAAATTCTTAAATATTCCAAAACTGATAGAAATTGCCTTTAGAATTGTTTTGGAGTCGGTTTACTTACCGTACCACATACCTATTCCTTTTCGGAGTCTGGAACGTTCTGGAAAGTGTCCCTTATCCATTCCTCTAGGGTTACGGTTTCAATAATATTAGTTTCAACATTGATAGGATTACCTAAAATATAATGTTTAATTCTTTAACCGTTCACCACCCTTGGACTTGTGCCTTCGAAGTTGTTGATTTTTATGGCACTAGAACGATAGACCTCCTCGATAACGTAAGGACTTTCCCATTTAGAGAGAAGTTTTCCTGCAAAAAATATTAGACGAGAGTTGAATAATAACACATAATCACCTACATTAAACTCATGCTTTTGTATCCTTTTGTCATGCCAGCGTTTGAATTTTTCTTTGAATAGCTTGGCATTCTCATAGGCTTGGATTCTCCATTCATCAAGTGAGCTAATATCAAACAACCTCCTCTCACCAGCAAGTTTAAAGTCATAGTTGAGCTCTTTGATAGCCCAGTATGCTTTATGTTCAAGTTGTAGAGGTAAATGACAAGCTTTTCCATAAACCATTGATACGCCTCCAACGTATCTATAATTTTTGATTCCTCCATGCTACTTTATCCACTGTTGTGGACTATATTGGGCTTTATTTTCCACTTTTATATTACTTTTGGGACTAACCTATTAACCGGAGGCCCAACCCAGAATTGCTGTTTTTTTCCTTTTTCAGTATTTCGAAGAAACAGAATATCAAACGGAGTCCAAACGGAATGAAACCTTCGGGATCGTGATTTTCCAACCGAACGTGATCCAGGAGACTTGGACCCTAGTCCAAGAAGTGCCAGAGGCAGTCACGAGGGTGGAGGGCGCCCTCCCTGGGCGCGCCCCCTACCTCGTGGGCCCCTCGGAGCTCCACCGACGTACTCCTTCCTCCTATATATACCTACGTATCCCCGAACGATCAGAACAGGAGCCAAAAACCTAATTCCACCACCGCAACTTTCTGTATCCACGAGATCCCATCTTGGGGCCTGTTCCGGAGCTCCACCGGAGGGGGCATCCACCACGGAGGGCTTCTACATCATCACCATAGCCCCTCCGATGAAGTGTGAGTAGTTTACTTCAGCCTTCGGGTCCATAGCTAGTAGCTAGATGGCATCTTCTCTCTTTTTGGATCTCAATACAATGTTCTCCCCCTCTCCCGTGGAGATCTATTCGATGTAATCTTCTTTTTGCGGTGTGTTTGTTGAGACCGATGAATTTTGGGTTTATGATCCCGTATTATCTATGGAAAATATTTGATTCTTCTCTGAATTCTTTTATGTATGATTGAGTTATCTTTGCAAGTCTCTTCGAATTATCTTTTTGGTTTGGCCAACTAGATTGGTAGTTCTTGCAATGTGAGAAGTGCTTAGCTTTGGGTTCAATCTTGCGGTGTCCTTACTCAGTGACAGAAAGAGTTGCAAGGCACGTATTGTATTGTTGCCATCGAGGATAACAAGATGGGGTTTTAATCATATTGCATTAATTTATCCCTCTACATCGTGTCATCTTGGTTACGGCGTTACTCTGTTTTTACTTAATACTCTAGATGCATGCTGGATAGCGGTCGATGAGTGGAGTAATAGTAGTAGATGCAGAATCGTTTCGATCTACTTGTTTTGGACGTGATGCCTATATACATGATCATTGCCTAGATATACTCATAACTATGCTCAGTTCTGTCAATTGCTCAACAGTAATTTGTTCACCCACCGTAGAATACTTATGCTCTTGAGAGAAGCCACTAGTGAAACATATGGCCCCCGGGTCTATTCTCATCATATCAATCTATATCACTTTGTTTACTTGCTTTGTTTTACTTTGGCTTTTACTTTCTACTTTGCATCTATCTATAAAAAATACCAAAAAATATTATCTCTATCAGATCTCACTCTCGTAAGTGACCGTGAAGGGATTGACAACCCCTAAGCGTTGGTTGCGAGTTGCTATCGTTTTGTGTAGGTACGAGGGACTTGTGCGTGGTCTCCAACTGGATTGATATCCTGGTTCTCAAAAACTGAGGGAAATACTTACGCTACTTTACTGCATCATCCTCTCCTCTTCGGGGAAACCCAACGCAGTGCTCAAGAGGTAGCAAGAAGAATTTCTGGCGCCGTTGCCGGGGAGGCTCACGCAAGCAAGTCAACCATACCAAGTACCCATCGCAATCCCTATCTCTCGCATTACATTATTTGCCATTTGCCTCTCGTTTTCCTCTCCCCCACTTCACCCTTGCCGTTTTATTTGCCCTCTCTTTCCCAATCTCCTCCTCTCTTTTCCATTTGCCTCTTTCCCGATGCCTTTCTGTTTGCTTGTGTGTTGGATTACTTGTTGCCATGGCACAAGATAATACCAAATTGTGTGATTTCTCGAATACCAATAATAATGATTTCCTTAGTACTCTGATTTCTCCTCTTAATAACGATGAGTCCTGTGAAATCAATACCGCTTTGTTGAATCTTGTTATGAAAGATCAATTCGCCGGCCTTCCTAGTGAAGATGCCGCTACTCATCTAAACAATTTTGTTGATTTGTGTGATATGCAAAAGAAGAAAGATACGGATAACAATATTGTCAAATTAAAGTTATTTCCGTTTTCACTTAGAGATCATGCTAAAGTTTGGTTTTCATCTTTGCCTAAAAATAGTATTGATTCTTGGAACAAGTGCAAAGATGCTTTTATCTCTAAGTATTTTCCTCCCGCTAAGATTATCACTCTTAGGAACGATATCATGAATTTTAAACAACTTGATCATGAGCATGTTGCCCAATCTTGGGAAAGAATGAAATTAATGCTTCACAATTGCCCCTACTCATGGTTTGAATTTATGGATGATCATACAAAAAGTTTATGCCGGATTGAATTTTGCTTCTAGAAATCTTTTAGATTCGGCCGCGGGAGGCACTTTTATGGAAATTACGTTAGGGGATGCTACCAAATTGCTTGATAATATTATGGCTAATTATTCTTAGTGGCACACCGAAAGATCTTCTAGTAAAAAGGTGCATGCTATAGAAAAAATCAATGTTTTGAGTGAAAAGATGGATGAACTTATGAAAATGTTTGCGCCTAAAAGTATTCCTCTTGATCCCAATGATATGCCTTTATCTACCTTGCTTGACAATAATAATGAATCTATGGATGTGAATTTCGTTGGTAGGAATAGTTTTGGAAACAACGCTTATAGAGGGAATTTTAATCCTAGGCCTTATCCTAGTAATCCTTCTAATAATTATGGAAATTCCTACAATAACTCTTATGGAAATTTTAAGATGCCCTCTGAATTTGAGAGTAGTGTTAAAGAGTTTATGAATTCATAAAAGAATTTTAATGCTTTGCTTTAAGAGAAATTGCTTAAAGTTGAAGATTTGGCTAGGAACGTTGATAGAATTTCTCTTGAAATTTATTCTTTAAAGCTTAGATCTATTCCTCCTAAGCATGATATCAATGAGTCTCTCAAAGCCATGAGAATTTCCATTGATGAGTGCAAGGAAAGAACCGCTAGGATGCGTGCTTCCAAAGATGCCTTTATTAAAGCGTGTTCTTCCAATACCTATGAAAATCAAGATGAAGATCTAAAAGTTATTGATGTGTCCCCCATTAAATCTTTGTTTTGCAATATGAATCTTGATGAATCTGAAGATTATCTTCCTTTACCTAGAAGGCATTCTAAGAATTCGGAGTTTCTAGATCTTGAAGATGAAATTGATGAAAGTGGGATTGAAAGAAATAAAAATCTTGATGTTGCTAAACCCACTATTTTGGATCTCAAGGAATTTAATTATGAAAATTGCTCTTTGATTGGTTGTATTTCCTTGTTGCAATCCGTGCTAGAATCTCCTCATGCTTATAGTCAAAATAAGGCCTTTACTGAACATATTCTTGATGCTTTGATGCAATCTTATGAAGAAAAACTTGAGTTGAAAGTTTCTATCCCTAGAAAACTCTATGATGAGTGGGAACCTACTATAAAAATTAAAATTTAAGATTTTGAGTTTTATGCTTTGTGTGATTTGGGTGCTAGTGTCTCTACTATCCCCAAAACTTTATGTGATTTGCTAGATTTCCGTGATTTTGATGATTGCTCCCTAAACTTGCATCTTGTGGATTCCACTATTAAGAAGCCTATGGGAAGAATTAATGATGTTCTTATTGTTGCAAATAGGAATTATGTGCCCGTAGATTTTATAGTTCTTGATATAGAATGCAATCCTTCATGTCCTATTATTCTTGGTAGACCTTTCCTTAGAACGATTGGTGCAATTATTGATATGAAGGAAGGGAATATTAGATTACAATTTACCTTAAAGAAGGGTATGGAACACTTCCCTAGAAAGAAAATAAAATTACCATATGAATCTATCATGAGAGCCACTTATGAATTGCCTACCAAAGATGGCAATGCCTAGATCTATCCTTGCTTTTATGCCTAGCTAAGGGCGTTAAACGATAGCGCTTGTTGGGAGGAAACCCAACTTTATTTTGTCTTTTTTGTTTTTGCTTATGTTTAGGAATAAATAATCCATCTACCTTCTGTTTGGATGTGGTTTTATGTTTTAATTAGTGTTTGTGCCAAGTAGAACCTATAGGATAAGCTATGATGATAGTTGATTTGATTCTGCTGAAAAACAGAAACTTTGCGCTCACGAGAAAAAATTCAATAAATCACAGGAACGTGATTTTGCATTGATTCTTTTTGCTTCTGATCAATAAACAAATTTTCCAGTACTTCCTATTTTGGTAGAATTTTTAGAGTTCCAGAAGTTTGCGTTAGTTACAGATTGCTACAGACTGTTCTGTTTTTGACAGATTCTGTTTTTCGTGTGTTGTTTGCTTATTTGATGAATCTATGGCTAGTAAATTAGTTATAAACCATAGAGAAGTTGGAATACAGTAGGTTTAACACCAATATAAATAAATAATGAGTTCATTACAGTACCTTGAAGTAGTCTTTTGTTTTCTTTCTCTAACGGAGCTCACGAGATTTCTGTTGAGTTTTGTGTTGTGAAGTTTTCAAGTTTTGGGTGAATTCTTTTGATGGATTATGGAACAAGGAGTGGCAAGAGCCTAAGCTTGGGGATGCCCATGGCACCCCCAAGATAATCCAAGGACACCAAAAAGTCAAAGCTTGGGGATGCCCCGGAAGGCATCCCCTCTTTCGTCCACTTCCATCGGTAATTTACTTGGAGCTATATTTTTATTCACCAACATGATATGTGTTTTGCTTGGAGCGTCTTGTATTATTTGTGTCTTTGCTTGTTAGTCTACCACAATCATCCTTTCTGTACACACCTTTTGAGAGAGTAATATATGAATTGGAATTTGTTAGAATACTCTATGTGCTTCACTTATATCTTTTGAGCTTGATAGTTTTTGCTCATAGTGCTTCACTTATATCTTTTGAGATTGATAGTTTTTGCTCATAGTACTTCATTTATATCTTTTGAGCGTGATAATTTTTGCTCTAGTGCTTCACTTATACCTTTTAGAGCATGGTGGTGGATTTGTTTTAAAGAAACTATTGATCTCTCATGCTTCACTTAAATTATTTTGAGAGTCGTTAATAGCATGGTAATTTGCTTAATGTTAATATACTTGGTACTCAAGATATGTGAAACTTTCTTTTGAGTGAATTGAATACTAAGATAAGTTTGATGCTTGATAATTGTTTTGAGATATGGAGGTGATAATATCAAAGTCGTGCTAGTTGGGTGATTATGAATTTGAGAAATACTTGTGTTGAAGTTTGCAAGTCCCGTAGCATGCACGTATGGTTAAAGTTGTGTAACAAATTTGAAACATGAAGTGTACCTGGCTTGTGCATCCTTATGAGTGGCGGTCGGGGACGAGCGATAGTCTTTTCCTACCAATCTATCCCCCTAGGAGCATGCGCGTAGTACTTAATTTTTGATGACTTCTAAATTTTTGCAATAAGTATATGAGTTCTCTTGACTAATGTTGAGTCCATGGATTATACGCACTCTCACCTTTCTGCCATTGCTAGCCTCTTCGGTACCGTGCATTGCCCTTTCTCACCTTGAGAGTTGGCGCAAACTTCGCCGGTGCATCCAAACCCCGTGATACGATACACTCTATCACACATAAACCTCCTTATATCTTCCTCAAAACAGCCACCATACCTACCTATTATGACATTTCCATGGCCATTCTGAGATATATTGCCATGCAACTTCCATCATCATCATCATGACATACATTACTTTTGTCATATTGCCATTCCATGATCATGTAGTTGACATCGTATTTGTGGAAAAGCCACCATGCATTATTTTTCATACATGTCACCCTTGATTCATTGCACCATCCCGGTACACTGCCAGGTGCATTCATATAGAGTCATATCTTGTTCTAAGTTTCGAGTTGTAATCCTTGTGTTGTAATCAATAGAAGTGTGATGATCATCATTATTAGAGCATTGCCCAAAAAAAAGAGAAATGCCAAAAAGAAAAAAAGAAAGGCCCAAAAAAAGAAAAAAAAGGGCAAGGCTACTATCTCTTTTTCCACACTTGTGCTTCAAAGTAGAATCTTGTTCTTCATGTAGTGAGTCTCATATATTGTGCTTCAAAGTAGCACCTTGTTCTTCATGTAGTGAGTCTCATATGTTCTGCTTCAAAGTAGCACCTTGTTCTTCATGTAGTGAGTCTCATAAGTTGTCCTTTTTATACTAGTGGGAATTTTTCATTATAGAACTTGGCTTGTATATTCCTACGATGGGCTTCCTCAAAATGCCCTAGGTCTTCATGAGCAAGCAAGTTGGATGCACACCCACTAGTTTTCTTTTGTTGAGCATTCATAGCTCTAGTGCATCCGTTGCATGGCAATCCCTACTCCTCATGTTGACATCAATTGATGGGCATCTCCATAGCCCGTTGATTAGCCTCGTCAACGTGAGACTTTCTCCTTTTTTGTCTTCTCCACACAATCCCCATCATCATATTCTATTCCACCCATAGTGCTATATCCATGGCTCACGCTCATGTATTGCGTGAAAGTTGAAAAAGTTTGAGATTATTTAAGTATGAAACAATTGCTTGGCTTGTCATTGGGGATATAGAAGTTGGGAACATCTTTGTGTGACGAAAATGAAGCATAGCCTAACTATATGATTTTGTAGGGATGAACTTTCTTTTGCCATGTTATTTTGAGAAGACATGATTGCTTTGATTAGTATGCTTGAAGTATTATTATTTTTGTGTCAATATGAACTTTTGTCTTCAATATTTCAGATCTGAATATTCATATCACAATTAAGAAGATTTACATTGAAATTATGCCAAAGTATCACTCCGCATAAAAAATTCTTTTTTATCATTTAGCTACTCGAGGACGAGCAGGAATTAAGCTTGGGAATGCCTGATATGTCTCCAACGTATCTATAAATTTTTATTGCTCCATGCTACTTTATCCACTGTTTTGGACTATATTGGGCTTTATTTTCCACTTTTATATTACTTTTGGGACTAACCTATTAACCGGAGGCCTAGCACAGAATTGTTGTTTTTTGCCTTTTTCAGTATTTCGAAGAAACAGAATATCAAACGGAGTCCAAACATAATGAAACCTTCGGGATCGTGATTTTCCAACCGAACGTGATCTAGGAGACTTGGACCCTACTCCAAGAAGTGCCAGAGGCGGTCACGAGGGTGGAGGGCGCCCCCCTAGGCACGCCCCCTACCTCGTTGGCTCCTCGGAGCTCCACCAACGTACTCCTTCCTCCTATATATACCTACATATCCTCGAATGATCAGAACAGGAGCCAAAAACCTAATTCCACCGCCGCAACTTTTTGTATCCATGAGATCCCATCTTGGGGCCTGTTCCGGAGCTCCGCCGGAGGGGGCATCCACCATGGAGGGCTTCTACATCATCACCATAGCCCCTCCGATGAAGTGTGAGTAGTTTACTTCAGACCTTCGGGTCCATAGCTAGTAGCTAGATGGCTTCTTCTCTCTTTTTGGATCTCAATACTATGTTCTCCCCCTCTCTCGTGGGGATCTATTCGATGTAATCTTATTTTTGCGGTGTGTTTGTTGAGACCGATGAATTGTGGGTTTATGATCCAGTATTATCTATGGAAAATATTTGATTGTTCTCTGAATTCTTTTATGTATGATTGAGTTATCTTTGCAAGTCTCTTCGAATTATATTTTTGGTTTGGCCAACTAGATTGGTAGTTGTTGCAATGGGAAAAGTGCTTAGCTTTGGGTTCAATCTTGCGGTGTCATTACTCAGTGACAGAAAGAGTTGCAAGGCACGTATTGTATTGTTGCCATCGAGGATAAAAAATGCAGTTTTTATCATATTGCGCGAATTTATCCCTCTACATCATGGCATCTTGCTTACGGCGTTACTCCGTTTTTACTTAATACTCTAGATGCATGCTGGATAGCGGTGATGAGTGGAGTAATAGTAGTAGATACAGAATCGTTTTGATCTACTTGTTTTGGACATGATGCCTATATACATGATCATTGCCTAGATATACTCATAACTATGCTCAATTCTGTCAATTGCTCAACAGTAATTTGTTCACCCACCGTAGAATACTTATGCTCTTGAGAGAAGCCACTAGTGAAACCTATGGCCCCCGGGTCTATTCTAATCATATCAATCTATATCACTTTATTTACTTGCTTTGTTTTACTTTTATCTTTTACTTTTTACTTTGCATCTATCTATCAAAAATACCAAAAAATATTATCTCTATTAGATCTCACCCTCGTTAGTGACCGTGAAGGGATTGACAACCCCTAAGCGTTGGTTGTGAGTTGCTATCGTTTGTGTAGGTACGAGGGACTTGTGCATGGTCTCCTACTAGTTTGATAGCTTGGTTCTCAAAAACTGAGGGAAATACTTACGCTACTTTACTGCATCATCCTCTCCTCTTCGGGGAAATCCAACGCAATGCTCAAGAGGTAGCAACCATCTTATATGGAGACATACCCATAGGATTTTTATATGCAGTTCTATAAGCCCATAATGCATCATCAAGTTTCTTGGACCAATTCTTTCTAGATCTATTCACAGTCTTTTGAAAAATTAATTTGAATTCTCTATTGCTCAACTCTACCTAATCACTAGACTGTGGGTGATAAGGAGATGCGATTCTATGATTAACATCATACTTAGCAAGCATCTTACGGAAAGCACCATGAATAAAATGTGAACCACCATCAGTCATAAGATATCTAGGGACTCCAAAACTCGGAAAAATAACTTCTTTAAGCATTTTAATAGAAGTGTTATGATCAGCACTACTAGTTGGAATAGCTTCTACCCACTTAGTAACGTAATCAACAGCAACTAAAATATGAGTGCAACCATTGGAGGCAGGAAAAGGTCCCATATAATGGAAGCCCCAAACACGAAACGGTTCAATAACAAGATAATAATTCATAGGCATTTCTTGATGTCTACTAATATTACCAATTCTTTGACATTCATCACAAGATAAAACAAACTTACTGGCATCTTTGAAGAGAGTAGGCCAATAAAAACCGGATTGCAATACCTTATGTGCAGTTCTTTCTCCAGCGTGGTGTCCTCCATATGATTCAGAGTGACACTTGTGTAGGATATGTTCCTGTTCATGCTCAGGTACACAACGTCTAATAACACCATCTACTCCTTCTTTATAAAGGTGTGGGTCATCCCAAAAGTAATGTCTTAAATCATAAAAGAACTTTTTCTTTTGCTGGTATGTGAAACTAGGTGGTATAAATTTAGCAACAATTTAATTAGGATAATAAGCATACCAAGGAGCAGTACGAGAAGCATTAACAACCGATAGTTGTTCATCAGGAAAGCTATCATCAATAGGCAGTGGGTCATCAAGAACATTCTCTAACCTAGACAAGTTGTCTGCAACGGGGTTCTCATCTCCCTTTCTATCAATAATATGCAATTCAAATTCTTGGAGCAAGAGAACCCATCTAATGAGTCTAGGCTTAGCATCTTTCTTTTCCATAAGATATTTAATAGCAGCATAATTAGTATGAATAGTAACTTTGGAATCAACAATATAAGGTCTGAACTTATCACATGCAAACACAACTGCTAAGAATTCTTTCTCAGTAGTAGCATAATTTCTCTAGGCACTATCAAGAGTCTTACTAGCATACTGGATAACATTTAATTTCTTATCAATTCTTTGCCCTAGAACAGCACCTACAGCATAATCACTAGCATCACACATAATTTCAAAAGGTAAATTCCAATCAGGTGGCTGAACAATAGGTGCAGTGATCAAAGCTTTCTTAAGTATTTCAAATGCTTCTACACAATCATCATCAAAGACAAAAGGAATATCTTTTTGTAATAAATTAGTCAGAGGCCTAGAGATTTTAGAAAAGTCCTTAATGAACCTCCTATAAAAACCGGCATGACCAAGGAAACTTCTTATACCTTTTATGTCCTTGGGACATGTCATCTTTTCAATAGCATCAACTTTAGCCTTATCAACATCAATACCTCTCTCGGAGATCTTGTGCCCCAAGACAATGCCTTCATTAACCATAAAGTGGCACTTTTCCCCATTCAAGACGAGACTAGTGTCTTTGCATCTCTGCAAAACTCGATGAAGGTTGCTCAAGCAATCATCAAAAGAGGATCCATAAACGGAGAAATCATCCATGAATACCTCACAAATCTTTTCACAAAAGTTAGAGAATATAGACATCATACATCTTTGAAAGGTAGCGGGTGCATTACATAAACCAGAAGGCATACATCTATAAGCAAAAGTACCGAAAGGGCAAGTAAAAGTAGTTTTTGATTGATCTTCCGCTGATACAGGTATTTGAGAGAAACTAGAATAACCATCTAGAAAGCAGAAATATGTATGTTTGGATAGTCTTTCTAGCATTTGATCAATAAAAGGTAAAGGGTAATGATCTTTCTTAGTAGCTTTATTTAGTTTATGAAAATCAATTACCATCCTATAACCTGTAATAATTCTTTGCGGAATCAATTCATCTTTATTGTTAGGAACAACAATAATAGCTCCTTTTTTAGGGACACAATGGACAGGACTTACCCATTCACTATCAGCAACGTGATAAATTATACCTGCCTCAAGGAGCTTTAGTATCTCCTTTCTTACCACTTCTTTCATCTTAGGATTTAATCGTCGTTGAGGATCTCTAACTGGTTTGGCATCTTTCTCCACTTAATTTTGTGTTGGCATAGAGTGGGACTAATGCCCTTAGATCATCCAGAGTATATCCAATAGCAGCACGGTGCTTCTTCAGAGTTTTCAATAATCTTTCCTCTTCCTGCTCTGAAAGGTTAGCGCTAATAATAACATGATATATCTTCTTTTCATCAAGATAAGCATATTTAAGATTATCAGGTAATGGTTTTAGCTCAAACACGGGATCACCCTTGGGTGGAGGAGGATCCCCTAGGATTTCAACAGGTAAGTTATGTTTCAGAATAGGTTCCTGTTTAAGGAACACTTCATCTATTTCCCTTCTTTCTTTCATAAACATATCATTTTCATGGTCTAACAAATATTGTTCTAACGGATCACTAGGAGGCACGGCAATAGAAGCAAGACCAATTATTTCATCTTTACTAGGTAATTCTTTAACACGGGGTTGTCTACAAAATTTAGCAAAATTAAACTCATGAGTCATATCATCCAAGCCAATCGTAACAACATCCTTTTCACAATCAATCTTAGCTTTAACAGTGTTCAAGAAGGGTCTACCAAATATGATGGGACAAAAGTCATCTTGTGGAGAACCAAGAACAAGAAAATCAGCAGGGTATTTGACCTTCCCACACAAGACTTCAACATCTCTTACAATCCAAAAAGGCTTAATAGTATCTCTATTGGCAAGATTAAATGTAACATCAATATCTTCTAACTCAGCAGGTGCAATATCGTGCATAATCTCTTGGTATAAGGAATAGGGTATTGCACTAGCACTAGCACCCATATCACATAAACCATGATAACAATGATCTCCTATTTTAACAGAAATAACAGGCATGCCAATGACATGTCTATGTGTTTTGACATCTGGTTTAACAATATTAGCAGTTTCACCACAAAAGTAAATAACATGCCCATCTAAATTATCATCCAAGAGATCTTTAACCATAGCAATACTAGGTTCAACTTTGATTTGCTCAGGAGGTGTATACGTTCTAGTATTACTCTTACGAACAACAGTCAAAGTTTTAGCATGATCCTTTATCCTAACAGGAAAAGGTGGTTTCTCAACATAGTAGTAGGAATAATAGGATCACTATAATGATAGTCAACTGTAATAGGTGCAACTACTTTCTACTTCACATGGAGGAATTATTTAAGACCACTTCTCTTTAGGGAGATCAAACATGATACGAAAAGATTAAGAAAGTAGCTACTTATCGTGGAGCTCCAAGTCTCATTCAGCATTAGTGCTAAATCCACGGAAGAGCAATTCGTTCTCGGATATAAAATTTCAACACTAATCTGAACTTAGGTGCTACTGTCTCTCCTTGAAGCATCATCCGGAACCAATTCTTCAGATTGCGTTTAATTCTTCCAATAAGTCCCATTTGAAATCAATAGTCTTCAGCATATAAGACTAGCACAGCAAGTATCAAGATATGTCCGAGATCAAGAGAAATGAAGCATACAATTTATGATATCATTTCATACGAGAGCTCATGAAATTAAGGAGTCTTGAATATAACTAGACTTAAGTGCTCCCAGATTGAGCTAAATGCTTTTCTTCCATGCGTGGAAAATATTGTAATACGATCAGATGAACAAGATGCCTGGATACGTCCATTTTGCATCATGCTTTTATATCAATATTTATTGCATTATGGGCTGTCATTACACATTATATCTCAATACTTATGGCTATTCTCTCTTATTTTACAAGGTTTACCATGAAGAGGGGGAATGCCGACAGCTGGAATTCTGGCTGGAAAAGGAGCAAACGTTGGAAACCTATTCCGCACAACTCCAAAAGTCCTGAAACTCCACGAAACAACTTTTTGGATTTATTAAGAATTTATGAGCGAAAGAAATAGGCCAGGGGGCCCACACCCTGTCCAGGAGACAGGAGGGCGCGCCCCCCTATAGGGCGCGGCCCCTATCTCCTGGGCCCCCTGGTGGGCCTCCGGCGTCCATCTTCTGATATATCATCACTTTTACCCTGGAAAAAATTGTGGGAAAGCTTACGGGACGAAACTCCGCCGCCACGAGGCGGAACCTTGGCGGAATCAATCTAGGGCTCTGATGGAGCTGTTCTGCCGGGGACACTTCCCTCCGGGAGGGGGAAATCATCACCAACGTCATCACCAACGATCCTCTCATCGGGAGGGGGTCAATCTCCATCAACATCTTCACCAGCACCATCTCCTCTCAAAACCCTAGTTCATCTCTTGTATCCAATCTTGTTTCAAAACCACAAATTGGTACCTGTGGGTTGCTAGTAGTGTTGATTACTCCTTGTAGTTGATGCTAATTGGTTTACTTGTTGGAAGAGCATATGTTCAGATCCTTTATGCATATTATTACTCCTCTGATTATGAACATGAATATGCTTTGTGAGTAGTTACGTTTGTTCCTGAGGACATGGGTGAAGTCTTGCTATTAGTAGTCATGTGAATTTGGTATTCGTTCGATATTTTGATGAGATGTATGTTGTCTTTCCTCTAGTGGTGTTATGTGAACGTCAACTACATGACACTTCACCATTATTTGGGCCTAGAGGAAGGAATAGGGAAGTAATAAGTAGATGATGGGTTGCTAGAGTGACAAAAGCTTAAACCCTAGTTTATGCGTTGCTTCGTTAGGGGTTGATATGGACCCATATGTTTAATGTTGTGGTTAGGTTTACCTTAATACTCCTTTTTGTAGTTGCGGATGCTTGCAATAGGGGTTAATCATAAGTGGGATGCTTGTCCAAGTTAGGGCAGTACCCAAGTGCCGGTCCACCCACATATCAAATTATCAAAGTACCGAACGCGAATCTTATGAACGTGATGAAAACTAGCTTGACGATAATTCCCAATGTGTCCTCGGGAGCTCCTTCTCATTATTAGAATTTGTCCAGGCTTATCCTTTGCTACATAAAGGATTGGGCCACCTTGCTGCACTTTATTTACTTTATTTACTTTTTGCTCGTTACTATTTATCTTATCACAAAACTATCTATCACCTACTATTTCAGTGCTTGCAGAGAAAACCTTACTGAAAACCGCTTATCATTTCCTTCTGCTCCTCGTTGGGTTCGACACTCTTACTTATCGAAAGGACTACGATAGATCCCCTACACTTGTGGGTCATCAAGACTCTTTTCTGGCGCCGTTGCCGGGGAGTGTAGCGCTTTTGGTGAGTGGAACTTGGTAAGGAAACATTTATATAGTGTGCTGAAATTTTCTGTTACTTGTCACTATGGAAACTAATCCTTTGAGGGGCTTGTTTGGGGTATCTTCACCCCAACCAGAAGAGCAAAGAGATGCTCCTCAACCTACTGAACCTTATGAAAATATTCACTTTGAGATTCCTTCGGGTATGATAGAAAAACTGCTAGCTAATCCTTTTGCAGGAGACGGAACATTGCATCCCGATTTACACCTTATCTTTGTGGATGAAGTTTGTGGATTATTTAAGCTTGCAGGTATCCCCGATGATGTTGTCAAAAGGAAGGTCTTCCCTTTATCTTTGAAGGGAGATGCAATGACATGGTATAGGCTATGTGATGATACGAGATTTTGGAATTATAAGCGACTGAAGTTGGAATTTCACCAGAAGTTCTATCCTATGCATCTTGTTCATCGTGATCGTAATTACATATATAATTTCTGGCCTCGCGAAGGAGAAAGCATCGCTCAAGCTTGGGGGAGGCTTAAGTCAATGTTATATTCATGCCCCAATCATGAGCTCTCTCGGGAAATGATTATTCAGAATTTTTATGCTCGGCTTTCTCTTGATAATCGCAACCTGCTCGATACTTCCTGTGCTGGTTCCTATATGCTGAAGACTATTGATTTCAAATGGGACTTATTGGAAAGAATTAAACGCAACTCTGAAGATTGGGGTTCCGACGATGGTAAGGAGTCAGGTATGACACCTAAGTTCGATTGTGTTAAATCTTTTATGGATACCGATGCTTTCCGTGGATTTAGCTCTAAGTATGGACTTGACTCTGAGATAGTAGCTACTTTTTGTGAAACGTTTGCTACTCACGTTGATCTCCCTAAAGAGAAGTGGTTTAAATATAATCCTCCTGTTGAAGTGAAAGTAGTTGCACCTATTACAGTCGAAGAAAAGACTATTACATATAGTGATCCTATTATTCCTACTGCTTATGTTGAAAAACCTCCTTTTCCTGTTAGGATAAAAGATCATGTTAAAGCTTCGACTGTTGTTCGTAAGAGTAATACTAGGACTTATACACCTCCTGAGCAAATTAATGTTGAACCCGGTATTGCTATGATTAAAGATCTCTTGGATGAGGACTTAGATGGGCATGTTATCTCTTTCTCGGGTGAAACTGCTAATATTGCTAGACCCGATACTAAGACACGTAGACCTGTTGTAGGCACGCCTGTTATTTCTGTTAAAATAGGAGATCATTGTTATCATGGCTTATGTGATATGGGTGCTAGTGCTAATGCGATACCTTATGATCTTTATAAAGAAATTATGCACGATATTGCACCTGTTGAATTAGAAGACATTGATGTTACTATTAAGCTTGCTAATAGGGACACCATTAAACCTATTGGGATTGTTAGAGATGTTGAAGTCTTGTGTGGGAAGATTAAATACCCTGCTGATTTTCTTGTTCTTGGTTCCCCACAAGATGATTTTTGTCCCATTATTTTTGGTAGACCCTTCTTGAATACTGCTAGTGCTAAGATTAATTGTGAAAAGAATATTGTCACTGTTGGCATAGATGGTATGTCTCATGAGTTTAATTTCGCTAAGTTTAGTAGACAACCTCGTGAAAGGGAACCACCTAGTAAGGATGAAATTATTGGTCTTGCTTCCATTGCTGTTCCTCCAACTGATCCGTTAGAACAATATTTGTTAGACCATGAAAACGATATGTTTATGAAGGAAAGGGAAGAAATAGATGAAGTGTTCCTTAAACAAGAACCTATGCTAAAACATAACCTTCCCATTGAAATTCTTGGGGATCCCCCTCCACCCAAGGGTGATCCCGTGTTCGAACTCAAACCCTTACCTGATAATCTCAAGTATGCTTATCTTGATGAAAAAGAAATATATCCTGTTATTATTAGTGCTAACCTTTCAGAGAAAGAAGAAGAAAGATTATTGAAAACTCTGAAGAAGCACCGAGCTGCTATTGGATATACTCTGGACGATCTTAAGGGCATTAGTCCCACATTATGTCAACACAAAATTTCAGTGGAGAAAGATGCCAAACCAGTTAGAGATCCTCAAAGACGATTAAATCCCAAAATGAAGGAAGTGGTAAGAAAGGAGATTCTAAAACTCCTTGAGGCAGGTATTATTTATCCCGTTGCTGATAGTGAATGGGTAAGCCCTGTCCATTGTGTCCCTAAAAAGGGAGGTATTACCGTTGTTCCTAATGATAAAGATGAATTGATCCCGCAAAGAATTATTACAGGCTATAGGATGGTAATTGATTTCCGTAAGTTAAATAAAGCTACTAAGAAAGATCATTACCCTTTACCTTTTATTGATCAAATGCTAGAAAGGCTATCCAAACACACACATTTTTGCTTTCTAGATGGTTATTCTGGCTTCTCTCAAATACCTGTGTCCGCGAAGGATCAATCTAAAACTACTTTTACTTGCCCTTTTGGTACTTTTGCTTATAGACGTATGCCTTTTGGTTTATGTAATGCACCTGCTACCTTTCAAAGATGCATGATGGCTATATTTTCTGATTTTTGTGAAAAGATTTGTGAGGTATTCATGGATGACTTCTCCGTCTATGGATCCTCTTTTGATGATTGTTTGAGCAACCTTGATCGAGTTTTGCAGAGATGCGAAGACACTAGTCTCGTCCTGAATTGGGAAAAGTGTCACTTTATGGTTAATGAAGGCATTGTCTTGGGGCACAAGATCTCCGAGAGAGGTATTGAAGTTGATAAAGCCAAAGTTGATGCTATTGAAAAGATGCCATGTCCCAAGGACATAAAAGGTATAAGAAGATTCCTTGGTCATGCCGGCTTTTATAGGAGGTTCATTAAGGACTTTTCTAAAATATCTAGGCCTCTGACTAATTTATTGCAAAAAGATATTCCATTTGTCTTTGATGATGATTGTGTAGAAGCATTTGAAACACTTAAGAAAGCTTTGATCACTGCACCTATTGTTCAGCCACCTGATTGGAATTTGCCTTTTGAAATTATGTGCGATGCTAGTGATTATGTTGTAGGTGTTGTTTTAGGGCAAAGAGTCGATAAGAAATTGAATGTTATCTAGTATGCTAGTAAGACTCTTGATACTGCCTAGAGAAATTATGCTACTACTGAAAAAGAGTTCTTAGCAGTTGTGTTTGCATGGGATAAGTTTAGACCTTATATTGTTGATTCCAAAGTTACTATTCACACTGATCATGCTGCTATTAAATATCTTATGGAAAAGAAAGATGCTAAGCCTAGACTCGTTAGATGGGTTCTCTTGCTCCAAGAATTTGACTTGCATATTATTGATAGAAAGGGAGCTGAGAACCCTGTTGCAGACAACTTGTCTAGGTTAGATAATGTTCTTGATGACCCACTGCCTATTAATGATAGTTTTCCTGATGAACAATTAGCGGTTGTCAATGCTTCTCGTACTGCTCCTTGGTACGCTAATTATGCTAATTACATTGTTGCTAAATATATACCGCCTAGTTTCACATACCAGCAAAAGAAAAAGTTCTTTTATGATTTAAGACATTACTTCTAGGATGATCCACACCTTTATAAAGAAGGAGTAGATGGTATTATTAGACGTTGTGTGCCCGAGCATGAACAGGAACAAATCCTACGCAAGTGTCACTCTAAATCTTATGGAGGACAGCACGCTGGAGATAGAACTGCACACAAGGTACTACAATCTGGTTTTTATTGGCCTACTCTCTTCAAACAAGCTCGTAAGTTTGTCTTATCTTGTGATGAATTTCAAAGAATAGGTAACATTAGTAGACGTCAAGAAATGCCTATGAATTATTCTCTTGTTATTGAACCGTTTGATGTTTGGGGCTTTGATTATATGGGACCTTTTCCTGCCTCCAATGGTTATACACATATTTTAGTTGCTGTTGATTATGTTACTAATTGGGTAGAAGCTATTCCAAATAGTAGTGCTGATCATAACACTTCTATTAAAATGCTTAAAGAAGTTATTTTTCCGAGGTTTGGAGTCCCTAGATATCTTATGATTGATGGTGGTTCACACTTTATTCATGGTGCTTTCCGTAAGATGCTTGCTAAGTATGATGTCAATCATAGAATCACATCTCCTTATCACCTGCAGTGTAGTGGTCAAGTAGAGTTGAGCAATAGAGAGCGCAAATTAATTTCGTAAAAGACAGTGAATAGATCTAGAAAGAATTGGTCCAAAAAACTTGATGATGCATTATGGGCCTATAGAACTGCATACAAAAATCCTATGGGTATGTCTCCATATAAGATGGTTTATGGAAAAGCATGTCATTTACCTCTTGAACTTGAACATAAAGCATATTGGGCTATTAAAGAGCTCAGTTATGACTTCAAACTTGCCGGTGAGAAGAGGTTGTTTGATATTAGCTCACTTGATGAATGGAGAACCCAAGCATATGAGAATGCCAAGCTTTTCAAAGAAAAAGTCAAACGCTGGCATGATAAGAGTATACAAAAGCATGAGTTTAACGTAGGAGATTATGTGTTATTATTCAACTCTCGTTTAAGATTTTTTGCAGGAAAACTTCTCTCAAAATGTGAAGGTCCCAACGTTATCGAGGAGGTCTATCGTTCTGGTGCCATAAAAATCAACAACTTCAAAGGCACAAAACCGAGGGTGGTTAACGGTCAAAGAATTAAACATTATATTTCAGGTAATCCTATCAATGTTGAAACTAATATTATTGAAACCATAACCCCTGAGGAATACATAAGAGACACTTTCTAGAACGTTACAGACCCCGAAAAGGCATAGGTACGTGGTATGGTAAGTAAACTGACTCCAAAACAACTCTAAAGGCACTTTTTATCAGTTTTGGATTATTTAAGAATTTTAGGAAGAAAGAAGTAGTCCGAAAGGGACACGAGGCTTCCACGAGAGAGGAGGTCGCGCCCCCCCCCTGTAGGGCGCGCCCCCCTGTCTCGTGGGCACCTCGTGTTCCTCCCGGACTCCGTTTTCTTGTATGTTACGTACTTTGGTCAGTAAAAATTCATTATATATACTCCCGAAGGTTTTGACCATCGTATCATGCAAATATCCTCTGTTTTCGTTTCGAGCTGTTTCTGTTTCAGACCTAGAGCATCATGTCGTCTCCAAGCGCTCCCAAGGACAAGTTTTTCGAGAGGGTTATCAACCCCTATCTCACGGAGGTGCTGCATCACCCTCAAACCATTGAGATGCATGAGGGGGTGCTGCACATCCGCGATGTGGAGGGACCAAGGTGTACCGGGAGCATGGAGACAAAGCTCGAAGCCATGGAGCAAGAAGTTTTCAAGTGTCAAGGGATGGTGGAGCGTGGACTCAACGCCAACCAGATGATGATCACGGAGTTCACCAACAACCACAAGCTGGATGCCAAAGTCATTGGGGAGACCATCTTCAAGCTTCAAGAGAAAATCAAGCACCTCCAAGCCCAGATTTATGAATTGCAAAACCAGAACTGTGAGTATGAATATAGATTCAAGCGAATGAGTTTGGCTGCATATTTAAGGATCCCGGAGACTGGATCATCATTTTATGATGGAGAGCCTATGTCTTGGAAGACGGACGACAAGCCTACATCATCAACAATTCCCACTTCACCACCTTCGAAGAAATAACCACTTGGGTATGGGCACTCCCCTTGGCAACTGCCAAGCTTGGGGGAGGTGCCCCGGTATCGTATCACCATCACACTCCTATCTTTACCGCTTTATTTAGTTTGATCCTTTTAGTAGTATCTTGATCTAGTAGATTGAAGTTTTGATATCAAGTAGTTTTGAGTTTTTCATTGTGATCTCTTTATGTAAGCGAGTCCGTGTGCTATCTATAATAAAGATTAGTGTTGAGTCAAGGGATTTTCTATGTTGCTATGATCTAGAGTTCATATTGATCTTATGGATAGTGATAACTTCACACATAGAAAGTATGAGGCATAAAATTTGTTGAGAGTTGATGAACATAGCGTTGGTCATCGTTGCAATTAATAGGAAGTGATAAAGAAAGAGGGGTTCACATATAGATATATTATCTTGGACATCTTTTATGATTGTGAAGCACTCATTAAGTATGACATGCTAAAAGAGTTGATGTTGGACAAGGAAGACAACGTAATGGTTTATGTTTTCCGACATCTCAGTTAAAGTATATTGTCATTGACCTTCCAAACATGTTGAGCTTGACATTCCCCCTCTTGATAGAAAAATTCCTTGCACCAAGTAGAGATACCACTTGTGCTTCCAATTATCCTCAAACCCAGTTTTTCCATGAGAGTACACCATACCTACCTAAGGATTGAGTAAGATCCTTAAAGTAAGTTGTCATCGGTGCAAGCAATAAAAATTGCTCTCTAAATATGTATGACTTATTAGTGCAGAGAAAATAAGCTTTGTGCGAACTTGTTGTGGAAGTAATAAAAGCGACGGATTGCATAATAAAGGTCCACATACAAGGGGCAATATAAAGTGACGTTCTTTTGCATTAAGATTTCGTGCATCAACCCTAAACGCGCATGACAACCTCTGCTTCCCTCTGCGAAGGGCCTATCTTTTACTTTATATTTTTACTTTATGCTTGAGTCAAGGTGATCCTCACTTTTCCCCCTTTTTCATTTTATCCTTTGGTAAGCTCCTCGTGTTTGAAAGATAATGATACATATATCCAATTGGATGTAAGTTGGCATAGGCTATTATTGTTGACATCACCTAAAGGTGAACACGTTGGGAGGCAACACAATAAGCCCCTATCTTTCTCGGTGTCCGGCTGAAACTCTATAACCACAAGTATTGCGTGAGTGTTAGAGATTATGGGAGACTACGAGATAGTTGAGTATGTGAGCTTGTTGAAAAGCTCTATTATTGAATCTTTCTGATGTTACGATAAATTGCAATTGCTTCAATGACTAAGATTATAGTTTGTTAGTTCCCAATGAAGTTTATGAACCATACTTGAAATTGTGAATTGCTTATTAATTGAGCATAGGAAATCAAATGACAAAATCTATATATGTTACTATTATTATAATGATCATGATGCTCTCATGTCCGTATTTTATTTTTATCGACACCTCTATCTCTAAACATGTGGACATATTTTTCGATTTCAGCTTCCGCTTGAGGACAAGCGAGGTCTAAGCTTGGGGGATTTGATACGTCCATTTTGCATCATGCTTTTATATCAATATTTATTGCATTGTGGGCTGTCATTACACATTATATCTCATTACTTATGGCTATTCTCTCTTATTTTACAAGGTTTACCATGAAGAGGGGGAACGCCGGCAGCTAGAATTCTGCCTGGAAAAGGAGCAAACGTTGGAAACCTATTCTGCACAACTCCAAAAGTCCTGAAACTCCACGAAACAACTTTTTGGATTTATTAAGAATTTATGAGTGAAAGAAATAGGCCAGGGGGCCCACACCCTGTCCAGGAGACAGGGGGGTGCCCCCCCTGTAGGGCGTGACCCCCTATCTCCTGGCCCCCCTGGTGGGCCTCCGGCGTCCATCTTCTGCTATATCATCACTTTTACCCTGGAAAAAATTGTGGGCAAGCTTACGGGATGAAACTCCGCCACCACAAGGCGGAACCTTGGTGGAATCAATCTAGGGCTCTGGCGGAGCTGTTCTGCCAGGGACACTTCCCTCCGGGAGGGGGAAGTCATCACCAACGTCATCACCAATGATCCTCTCATCGGGAGGGTGTCAATCTCCATCAACATCTTCACCAGCACCATCTCCTCTCAAAACCCTAGTTCATCTCTTGTATCCAATCTTGTATCAAAACCACAAATTGGTACCTGTGGGTTGCTAGTAGTGTTGATTACTCCTTGTAGTTGATGCTAATTGGTTTACTTGCTGGAAGATCATATGTTCATATCCTTTATGCATATTATTACTCCTCTGATTATAAACATGAATATGCTTTGTGAGTAGTTACGTTTGTTCCCGAGGACATGGGTGAAGTCTTGCTATTAGTAGTCATGTGAATTTTGTATTCGTTCGATATTTTGATGAGATGTATGTTGTCTTTCCTCTAGTGGTGTTATGTGAACGTCGACTACATGAGACTTCACCATTATTTGGGCCTAGAGGAAGGCATAGGAAAGTAATAAGTAGATGATGGGTTGCTAGAGTGACAGAAGCTTAAACCCTAGTTTATGCGTTGCTTCGTTGGGGGTTGATATGGACCCATATGTTTAATGTTGTGGTTAGGTTTACCTTAATATTCCTTTTTGTAGTTGCAGATGCTTGCAATAGGGGTTAATCATAAGTGGGGTTCTTGTCCAAGTTAGGGCAGTACCCAAGTGTCGATCCACCCACATATCAAATTATCAAAGTACCGAACGCGAATCTTACGAACGTGATGAAAACTAGCTTGACGATAATTCCCAATGTGTCCTCGGGAGCTCCTTCCTCACTATTAGAATTTGTCCAGGCTTATCCTTTGCTACATAAAGAATTGGGACACCTTGCTGCACTTTATTTACTTTATTTACTTTTTGCTCGTTACTATTTATCTTATCACAAAACTATCTATCACCTATTATTTCAGTGCTTGCAGAGAAAACCTTACTGAAAACCGCTTATCATTTCCTTCTGCTCCTCGTTGGGTTCGACGCTCTTACTTATCGAAAGGACTACGATAGATCCCCTACACTTGTGGGTCATCAATAGGATAGAACTTCTGGTGAAATTCCAACTTCAATCGTTTATAATCCGAAGATCCCGTATCATCACATAGCCTAAACCATGTCAATGCATCTCCCTTCAAAGATAAAGGGAAGACCTTCCTTTTGACAACATCATCGGGAATACCTTCAAGCTTAAATAATCCACAAACTTCATCCACAAAGATAAGATGTAAATCGGGATGCAATGTTCCATC
The DNA here is from genome assembly GCF_018294505.1 of Triticum aestivum. Classification (NCBI taxonomy): domain Eukaryota; kingdom Viridiplantae; phylum Streptophyta; class Magnoliopsida; order Poales; family Poaceae; genus Triticum; species Triticum aestivum. Next base: position 689,155,603 of record NC_057803.1, on the reverse strand, counting down.
TCCTGCAAATGGATTAGCTAGCAGTTTCTCTATCAAACCAAAAGGAATTTCAAAGTGAACATTTTCAGTAGGTTCCGTAGGTTGAGGAGTGCTACGTCTTGCGCTTGCCTTGGTTTTCCTTGAAGAGGAAAGGGTGATGCAGAAATAGTAGCGTAAGTATTTCCCTCGGTTTTTGAGAACCAAGGTATCAATCTAGTAGGAGGCTCCTCAACAAGTCCCATGAACCTACACAAACAAACAAAGAACTCACAACCAACGCAATAAAGGGGTTGTCAATCCCTTCACGGCCACTTGCGAAAGTGAGATCTAATAGAGATAATAAGATAAGATAAATATATTTTGGTATTTTATAATATAGATGCAAAAAATAAAAGATGCAAATAAAAGTAAATTGGAAGCAAATATGATAAGAGATAGACCCGGAGGCCATAGGTTTCACTAGTGGCTTCTCTCAAGATAGCATAAGTATTACGGTGGGTGAACAAATTACTGTCGAGCAATTGATAGAAAAGCGAATAATTATGACGTTATCTAGGCATGATCATGTATATAGGCATCACGTCCGCAACAAGTAGACCGACTCCTGCCTGCATCTACTACTATTACTCCACACATCGACCGCTATCCAGCATGCATCTAGAGTATTAAGTTCATAAGAACATACTAATGCATTAAGCAAGATGACATGATGTAGAGGGATAAACTCAAGAAATATGATATAAACCCCATCTTTTTACCCTCGATGGCAACAATACAATACGTGTCTTGCAACCCTTCTGTCACTGGGTAAGAACACCACAAGATTGAACCCAAAGCTAAGCACTTCTCCCATGGCAAGAAAGATCAATCTAGTAGGCCAAACCAAACCGATAATTCGAAGAGACTTGCAAAGATAACTCAATCATATAAAAGAATTCAGAGAAGATTCAATTATTATCCATAGATAAACTTGATCATAAACCCACAATTCATCGGATCTCGACAAACACATCGCAAAAAGATATTACATCGAATAGATCTCCACAAGAGAGGGGGAGACCATTGTATTGGGATCCAAAAAGAGAGAAGAAGCCATCTAGCTAATAACTATGGACCTGAAGGTCTGTGGTAAACTACTCACAACTCATCGGAAGGGCTATGGTGTTGATGTAGAAGCCCTCCGTGGTGGAATCACCCTTCGGTAGAACGCCGGCGACGGCTTCAAGATGGAATCTCGCGGATACAGAAGGTTACGGTGGAGGAAATATTTCTTTGGTGGCTCCCTGGATGTTTTCGGGGTATGTTGGCTTATATAGGAGGAAGAAGTATGTCGGTGGCCGCCCGAGGGGCCCACGAGACAGGGGGCGCGCCCTATAGGGGGGGCGCCCTACCCTCTCATGGCCGCCTCGACTGCTTCTTGACTTGGACTCCGTTTGATATTCCTTTTCTTCGAAATACTGAAATAGGCAAAAAAAACAACAATACGGGCTGGGCCTCCGGTTAGTAGTTTAGTCCCAAAAATGGTAATAATGTGTAAAATAAAGCCCATAAACATCCAAAACAGGTAATATAATAGCATGGAACAATCAAAAATTGTAGATACGTTGGAGACGTATTAAGGAGCAACTCTTTGCTCTAGTGGTCAGGGCGAAGATGCCCCAAACAAGCCCCTCAAAGGATTAGTTTCCATAGTAACAAGTAATAGAAAATTTCAGCACACTATATAAATGTTTCCTTACCAAGTTCCACTCACCAAAAGCGCTACACTCCCCGGCAACGGCGCCAGAAAAGAGTCTTGATGACCCACAAGTGTAGGGGATCTATCGTAGTCCTTTCGATAAGTAAGAGTGTCAAACCCAACGAGGAGCAGAAGGAAATGATAAGCGGTTTTCAGTAAGGTTTTCTCTGCAAGCACTGAAATTGTAAGTAATAGATAGTTTTGTGATAAGATAAATTGTAACGAGTAACAAGTAATAAAAGTAAATAAGGTGCAGCAAGGTGGCCCAATCCTTTTTGTAGCAAAGGACAAGACTGGACAATTTCTTATAATGAGAAAAGTGCTCCCGAGGACACATGGGAATTATCGTCAAGCTAGTTTCATCACACTCATATGATTCGCGTTCGGTACTTTGATAATTTGATATGTGGGTGGACCGGTGCTTGGGTACTGTCCTTACTTGGACAAGCATCCCACTTATGATTAACCCCTATTGCAAGCATCCGCAACTACAACAAAAGTATTAAGGTAAACCTAACCACAACATTAAACATATGGATCCAAATCAGCCCCTTACGAAGCAACACATAAACTAGGGTTTAAGCTTCTGTCACTCTAGCAACCCATCATCTACTTATTACTTCCCAATGACTTCCTCTAGGCCCAAATAATGGTGAAGTGTCATGTAGTCGACGTTCACATAACACCACTAGAGGAAGGACAACATACATCTCATCAAAATATCGAACGAATACCAGATTCACATGACTACTAATAGCAAGACTTCACCCATGTCCTCAGGAACAAATGTAACTACTCACAAAGCATATTCATGTTCATAATCAGAGGTGTATAATATGCATTAAGTATATGAACATATAATATTCCACCAAGTAAACCAATAAGTATCAACTACAAGGAGTAATCAACACTACTAGCAACCCACAGGTACCAATTTGTGGTTTTGGATACAAGATTGGATACAAGAGATGAACTAGGGTTTGAGAGGAGATGGTGCTGATGAAGATGTTGATGGAGATTGACCATCTCCCGGTGGGAGGATCGTTGATGATGACGATGGTGATGATTTCCCCTTCCCGGAGGGAAGTGTCCCCGGCAGAACAGATCTGCCGGAGCTTTAGATTGGTTCCGCCTCGTGGCGGCGGAGTTTCGTCTTCTAAGCTTCCCCATGATTTTTTACAGGATAAAACCCTTCATATAGCAGAAGATGGACACCGGGGGGCACCAGGGGGCCCAGGAGACAGGGGGCGTGCCTAGTAGGGGTGGGCGCCCCCCACCCTCCTGGACAGGGTGTGGGCCCCCTGAGGTGTTTCTTCCGCTCAATAATTCTTATTAAATCCAAAAATAGGTTTCGTGGCGTTTCCGGTCTTTTGGAGCAGTGCAGAATAGGTTTCCAATGTTTGCTCCTTTGCCAGCCAGAAATTCCAGCTGCCGGCATTCCCCCTCTTCATGGTAAACCTTACAAAATAAGAGAGAATAGCCATAAGTATTGATATATAATGTGTAATAACAGCCCATAATCCAATAAATATTTATATAAAAGCATGATGCAAAATGGACGTATCAAGACCTTGCAGTGGCGGAACTTCTAATCTAGGGCTACCCCAAAGGGTTTCGGAATATTTGGGAATTTATAGCGCAAAGAGGGGGTGCGGGAGGCCACCGAGGTGGGCACAACCCACCTGGGCGCGCCAGGGGGCCCTGGCACGCGCTGGTGGATTGTGCCCCCCTTGGGGCACCCCCCCTAGGTGTAGCTCAGGCCCATTGGGTTCCTTATGGTCCAGAAAAAACCTCCAAAAAGTTACGCGGTGTTTGGACTCCGTTTGATATTGATTTCCTGCGATGTAAAAAACAAGCAAAAAACAGCAACGGGCACTAGGCACTAGGTCAATAGGTTAGTGTTGGAGAACATTGCATAAAATAAAAAATTTCCTACGTTCACCAAGATCAATCTATGAGTTCATCTAGCAACGAGAGAGAGAGGAATGCATCTACATACCCTTGTAGATCACGAGCGGAAGCGTTCAAGAGAACAGGGTTGAGGGAGTCGTACTCGTCGTGATCCAAATCACCGGAGATCCTAGCGCCGAACGGACGGCACCTCCGCGTTCAACACACGTACGGTCAGCGTGACGTCTCCTCCTTCTTGATCCAGCAAGGGGAAAGGAGAGGTTGATGAAGATCCAGCAGCACGACGGTGTGGTGGTGCATGCAGCAGGGATCCGATAGGGCTTCGCCAAGCGACTACGGGAGGGAGAGGTTTAGCAAGGGGGGAAAGGAGGCGCCAGGTGTCAGGGTGCGGCTGCCCTCCCACCCCCTCTTTATATAGGGACCCCAGGGGGGCGCCGGCCCTAGGAGATGGGATCTCCTAGGGGGGCGGCGGCCAAGGGGGGAAACTTGCCCCCCAAGGCAAATGGAGGCGCCCCCTCCCCTAGGGTTCGCAACTCTAGGCGCAGAGGGGGTCCCAGGGGGGTGCACCATCCCACCAGGGGCTGGTTCCCCTCCCACTTCAGCCCATGGGGCCCTCCGGGATAGGTGGCCCCACCCGGTGGACCCCCGGGACCCTTCCAGTGGTCCCGGTACAATACCGGTGAACCCCGAAACTTTCCCGATGGTCGAAACTCAACTTCCCATATATAATTCTTTACCTCCGGACCATTCCGGAACTTTTCGTGACGTCCGGGATCTCATCCGGGACTCCGAATAACTTTCGGTTTGCTGCATACTAATATCTTTACAACCCTAGCGTCACCAAAGTGTGTAGACCCTACGGGTTCGGGAGACACGCAGACATGACCGAGAAGGCTCTCCGGTCAATAACCAACAGCGGGATCTAGATACCCATGTTGGCTCCCACATGCTCCTCGATGATCTCATCGGATGAACCACGATGTCGAGGATTCAAGCAACCCCGTATACAATTCCCTTTGTCAATCGGTACTTTACTTGCCCGAGATTCGATCGTCGGTATCCCAGTACCTTGTTCAATCTCGTTACCGGCAAGCCACTTCACTCGTACCGTAATGCATGATCCCGTGACTAGACACTTGGTCACTTTGAGCTCATTATTATGATGCATTACCGAGTGGGCCCAGTGATACCTCTTCGTCATACGGAGTGACAAATCCCAGTCTCGATCCGTGTCAACCCAACAGACACTTTCGTATACTCGTAGCATACATTTATAGTCACCCAGTTACGTTGTGACGTTTGGTACACCCAAACCACTCCTACGGTATCCGGGAGTTACACGATCTCATGGTCCAAGGAAAAGATACTTGACATTGGAAAAGCTCTAGCAAAATGAACTACACGATCTTGTGCTATGCTTAAGATTGGGTCTTGTCCATCACATCATTCTCCTAATGATGTGATCCCGTTATCAATGACATCCAATGTCTATAGTCAGGAAACCATGACTATCTGTTGATCAACGAGCTAGTCAACTATAGGCTCACTAGGGACATGTTGTGGTCTATGTATTCACACATGTATTACGATTTTCGGATAATACAATTATAGCATGAATAAAAGACAATTATCACGAACAAGGAAATATAATAATAATCCTTTTATTATTGCCTCTAGGGCATATTTCCAACAGTCTCCCACTTGCACTAGAGTCAATAATCTAGTTACATTGTGATGAATCGAACACCCATAGAGTTCTGGTGTTGATCATGTTTTGCTCGCGGAAGAGGTTTAGTCAACGGATCTGCGACATTCAGATCTGTATGTACTTTACAAATATCTATGTCTCCATCTTGAAAATTTTCACGGATGGAGTTGAAACGACGCTTGATGTCCCTGGTCTTCTTGTGAAACCTGGGCTCCTTGGCAAGGGCAATAGCTCCAGTGTTGTCACAGAAGAGAGTGATCGGCCCCGATGCATTGGGTATGACTCCTAGGTCGGTGATGAACTCCTTCATCCATATTGCTTCATGCGCTTCCTTCGAGGCTGCCATATATTCCGCTTCACATGTAGATCCCGCCACGACGCTCTGCTTGCAATTGCACCAGCTTACTGCTCCACAATTCAACATATACACGTATCCGGTTTGTGACTTAGAGTCATCCAGATCTGTGTAGAAGCTAGCGTCGACGTAACCCTTTACGACGAGCTCTTCGTCACCTCCATAAACGAGAAACATGTCCTTAGTCGTTTTCAGGTACTTAAGGATATTCTTGACCGCTGTCCAGTGTTCCTTGTCGGGATTACTTTGGTACCTTCCTACCAAACTTACGGCAAGGTTTACATCAGGTCTGGTACACAGCATGGCATACATAATAGATCCTATGGCTGAGGCATAGGGGATGACACTCATCTCTTCTTTATCTTCTGCCGTGGTCGGGCATTGAGCCGAGCTAAATCTCACACCTTGCAATACAGGCAAGAACCCTTTCTTGGACTGATCCATATTGAACTTCTTCAATATCTTATAAGGGTATCTGCTTTGTGAAAGACCTATGAGGCGTCTCGATCTATAACTATAGATCTTGATGCCTAATATGTAAGCAGCTTCTCCAAGGTCCTTCATTGAAAAACACTTATTCAAGTAGGCTTTAATGCTGTCCAGGTGTTCTATATCATTTCCCATCAAAAGTATGTCATCTACATATAATATGAGAAATGCTACAGAGCTCCCACTCACTTTCTTGTAAACGCAGGCTTCTCCATAAGTCTGCATAAACCCAAACGCTTTGGTCATCTCATCAAAGCGAATGTTCCAACTCCGAGATGCTTACACCAGCCCATAAATGGATCGCTGGAGCTTCCATACCTTGTCAGCATTCTTAGGATCGACAAAACCTTCCGGCTGCATCATATACAGTTCTTCCTTAAGATAGCCGTTAAGGAATGCTGTTTTGACGTCCATCTGCCATACCTCATAATCATAGTATGCGGCAATTGCTAACATGATTCGGACGGACTTCAGCTTTGCTACGGGCGAGAAAGTCTCGTCGTAGTCAACCCCTTGAACTTGCCGATAACCCTTAGCGACAAGTCGAGCTTTATAGATGGTAACATTACCATCCGCGTCCGTCTTCTACTTAAAGATCCATTTGTTTTCTATCGCTCGCCGATCATCGGACAAGTCTGTCACAGTCCATTGAGGGAGTCCTGGATTAGGGAGTGTCCGGATGGCCGGACTATGACCTTTGGCAGGACTCCCGGACTATGAAGATACAAGATTGAAGACTTCGTCTCGTGTCCGGATAGGACTTTCCTTGGCGTGGAAGGCAAGCTTGGCGATATGGTATGAAGATCTCCTCCCATTGTAACCGACTCCGTGTAACCCTAGCCCTCTCCGGTGTCTATATAAACCGGAGAGTTTTTAGTCCGTAGGACGAACAACAATCATACCATAGGCTAGCTTGTAGGGTTTAGCCTCTCTGATCTCGTGGTAGATCAACTCTTGTACTACCATATCATCAATATTAATCAAGCAGGAGTAGGGTTTTACCTCCATCGAGAGGGCCCGAACCTGGGTAAAAACATCGTGTGCCTTGTCTCTTGTTACCATCCGCCTAGACGCACAGTTCGGGACCCCCTACCCGAGATCCGCCGGTTTTGACACCGACATTGGTGCTTTCATTGAGAGTTCCTCTGTGTCGTCACCTTAAGGCCCGATGGCTTCTTCGATCATCAACCACGACGCAGTCCAGGGTGAGACTTTTCTCCCCAAACAGATCTTCGTATTCGGTGGCTTCGCACTGCGGGCCAATTCGCTTGGCCATCTGGAGCAGATCGAAAGCTACGCCCCTGGCCATCAGGTCAGGTTTGGAAGTTTAAACTACATGGCCAACATCCGCGGGGACTTGATCTTCGACGGATTTGAGCAACGGCCGAGCGCGCCGCACTGTCACCATGGGCATGATTTAGCTGTGCCGTTGGACAACGCCCAGAGCATCACTCAGGTGCCCGCTCCGACCATTAGCTTGGAGCCGACTACGCCAGTTGGAGACGGACGGTTGGACACCGGCGCGGGAGCCGCGATCTCTACGGCGATAGAGCCGAACACCAGCCTAGTCCTTTGCGAGGCCAATGACTCCAGGGTGCCGGACTCCGTTCCGAACTCCGAATCTCCCGCACCCCTTCCGATCGAACCCGATTGGGCTCCGATCATGGAGTTCACCGCCGCGGACCTCTTTCAGCACTCGCCCTTTGGCGATGTCCTGAATTCACTAAAGTCTCTCTCTTTGTCAGGAGAGCCCTGGCCGGACTATGGTCAGCATGGTTGGGATGCGGACGACGAAGAAAATCAAAACCCACCCACCACCCACTTTGTAGCCACTGTCGACGATTTAACCGACATGCTGGACTTCGACTCCGAAGACATTGACGGTATGGACACCAATGAAGGAGACGACCAAGAACCAGCACCTATAGGGCACTGGACAGCCACCTCGTCATATGACATATACATGGTGGACATCCCCAAAGCAGGGGATGGCGATGAAAAAACCGAGGACGACAACTCCAAGAAGCAACCCAAGCGCCGACGTCAGCGGCGCCGCTCTAAATCCCGCCAAAGCAAAAACCGCAAGTCTGGCACCAGAGATAACAACACGCCGGATAGTGCCGAAGACAACCCCCTCCAGCAGGATTCAGCGCAGGAGAACGAAGGAGCCAGCCCTCATGAGAGAGCTACGGACAGGGAGGTCGAGGACGACAATTATATGCCTCCCTCCGAAAACGAGGCAAGCCTCGACGACGATGAATTCGTCCTGCCAGAGGATCCCGTCGAACAAGAGCGTTTCAAACGCAGGCTTATGGCCACGGCAAACAGCCTCAAGAAAAAATAGCAGCAGCTTAGAGCTGACCAAGACTTGCTAGCCGTCAGATGGACCGAAGTCCTGGTGGCCGAAGAGTATAAACTCGAACACCCCTCCAAGAGCTACCCAAAGCGCAGGCTGCTACCCCAACTTGTGGAGGAAGCAACTAAACCTACATCACCAGCGTACGATGCGCCCGATCGGCCACCCCGTGGCCGCAACAGAGAGGCCTTCCGGCCCTCTACCCAAGCCGCACCCCGACACCGCTCAAAAAATACCAGAGCGCGGGGAGACGCAACAGACCTGCGAGACATATTGGAGAATAAGGCAAGGCAAACAAGATCGATCTACGGATCGCGTGGGCGCCCCATGTCACGTGACTATAACCGTCACGCCGGATATGATAAATACGGCCAGGCCGAACAGAAAAGACAAAACTCATCCGAGCTGCGTCACGATATAGCCCAGTACAGGGGCGCCGCACACCCACTATGCTTCACGGACGAAGTAATGGATCATCAAATCCCCGAGGGTTTTAAACCCGTAAACATCGAATCATACGATGGCACAACAGATCCCGCAGTATGGATCTACACGCCATCAAATACCTCCCACTCAAACTTAAAGGACCAGCTCGACATTGGCTTAACAGCCTGCCAGCAGAGTCAATTAGTTGCTGGGAGGACCTGGAATCCGCGTTCCTTGACAACTTCCAGGGCACTTATGTGCGGCCACCAGACGCCGATGACCTAAGCCACATAATCCAGCAGCCAGATGAATCAGCCAGACAATTCTGGACACGGTTCCTAACCAAGAAAAATCAAATAGTCGACTGTCCGGACGCCGAGGCCCTTGCAGCCTTCAGGAACAACATCCGAGACGAATGGCTTGCCCGGCACCTAGGACAGGAAAAGCCGAAATCTATGGCAGCCCTCACGACACTCATGACCCGCTTTTGCATGGGAGAAGACAGCTGGCTAGCTCGTAGCAATAACATAACCAAGAGCCCTGGCAATTCAAATACCAAGGACAACAACGGCAGGTCACGTCGCAACAAGCACAAGCGCCGCATTAACAATGACAACACTGAGGATACGGCAGTTAATGCCGGATTCAGAGGCTCTAAACCCGGTCAGCGGAAGAAGCCATTCAAAAGAAACCCCCCGGGCCCATCCAGTTTAGACCGGATACTCGATCGCTCGTGCCAGATACACGGCACCCCCGAACAACCAGCCAACCACACCAACAGGGATTGTTGGGTGTTCAAGCAGTTAGGCAAGTTAAGTGCCGAAATCAGAGACAAGGGGTTGCATAGCGATGACGAGGAGGGGCCCTGGCCACCGAACAACAGAGGACAGAAGGGTTTCCCCCCGCAAGTGTGGACGGTGAACATGATATACGCAACCATATCCCCAACAGGGAGCGGAAGCATGCTCTCAAGGACGTCTATGCGTTGGAGCCGGTTGCCCCAAAGTTCAACCCATGGTCCTCCTGCCCGATCACTTTTGATCGAAGGGACCACCCCACTAGCATCCGTCACGGCGGATTCGCCGCATTGGTCCTAGACCCAATCATTGATGGATTTCACCTCACCAGAGTCCTCATGGACGGCGGCAGCAGCCTGAACCTGCTTTATCAGGATACGGTGCAGAAAATGGGTATAGATCCCTCAAGGATTAAACCCACAAACACAACCTTTAAAGGAGTCATACCAGGTGTAGAAGCCAGCTGTACAGGCTCGGTTACACTCGAAGTGGTCTTCGGATCCCCGGATAATTTCCGAAGCGAAGAGTTAATCTTCGAGATAGTCCCATTCCGCAGTGGCTATCATGCCCTGTTCGGACGAACCGCATTCGCGAAATTCAATGCGGTGCCGCACTATGCATATCTGAAGCTCAACATCCAGGCCCTCGCGGAGTCATTACGGTAAATGGAAACACCGAATGCTCCCTCCGAACGGAGGAGCACACGGCGGCCCTGGCGGCGGAAGTTCAAAGTAGCCTATCAAGGCAATTCCCCAATCCAGGTGTTAAGCGTCCGGACAACGTCAAGCGCGCCCGAAGTAACCTACAACAAAACCGGCTGGCACGCTCTGAGCGAGCATAGCAGTGCGGCCCCAACCCCAGCCCTCGCCAGATGGCGATAGCGGTACCATGCGTACATAACTATGCTTTGGAAATACCATGGGCATAAGGGAAGGGGCACAACTACGGCACTCCCAGAATGCGGCTTAACCGCACTAGGGGATCCCTATTCTGCCGTTTTCTTTTTTTATTACTTTCAGGACCCAACTATCCGGAAGGCCTGTCCGGCAATACACTCGTCGAACACACGATGCAACAGCCAGGGAGAGCACAAGCCATGTCAAATGTCCATGTGGTCTCTATAACGAGCTAAATACCCGTTTTACTTAAAAGTCTGACAGCTTGCCCCTGGAAGGGGATATGTCAAATAATCCCACCCCTTGCTTACTGCACTATTTGTATCATTCTGCTTTCATAGCAGCCCCCTTTAATAAACAATATATAGCTCTTATCTATTATTGTATTCATCTTTTTTTATACAAATATGTTTAGTCATGACATTTTGCAACCGTACACTCTGGTACGGCAAATACACCAGGGGCTTCAGCACCCCATAACACGGTGTGAGAAGACCGAACACTCTCCTGAGTGCGGCACCCCAAACTTATAGCACTATATGCATCGGCTCCGAATCATGTCTTGGGTCAATAGTTTGGTTTGCCCGGTTCCCATGTTTTGGTACCTTATGTTCCGCAATGTTGGCTAAGGTAGCGCTGGGAGAACTACTGCGATTGTGCCCCAGTTGAGATGGGTTAACACCTCAGTAGAGAAAGCTAAAACTGACCGTCATGATAATGCGAGAGACAGGTCGCTGTTCGCGAGGTTTCTCGAGTCCCTAAAGACTTATGCCGCTTCGAGCAAGGAGCCAGATTTATCTGGCCCAGGCGTGGATAGCGCCCCGAACTCGGTCTTCCGAATACTAGGGGCTTCGCCGAAATTTAAAATTATAGAATTCTATGGCTATGTGAGAGTGATAAAGCACTATAAGACCAATGACCGTGTTCGTTGTGCTGAGCGCCTCCCTAGAAGGACCCAAGAATGGGAACAAGAGCGCTCAGGTTTATCCCGAACACCCCAGCACTCGTGGCATGGGGGCAGAAGCCGACGACTTGCATCTCTCAGATTTGATAAACGGCCGCACAGAAGGTAATATTTTAAATTAACAAGCGTTGCTTAGGGCATATGAACAAAGTTTTCAGCGTACAGGATAATAGATGCGAGTCTACTCAAAAATTACATCTTTGGAGCATTCACCCGCTATAATGCGGGCACCCTTCAGGAGGCCCTCATAATACATCTCGGGCTTGCGATACTCCTTGCCCGGCGGTGGCAGATCCGTCACAAGCTTCTCGGCGTCCATCTTCCCCCAATGCACTTTAGCACGGGCAAGGGCTCGACGGGCACCTTCAATACAGATGGAGTGCTTGATGACTTCAATCCAGGGACAAGCGTCCACCAGCCGCCGCACCAGACCGAAGTAGCTCCCAGGCATGGCTTCTCCAGGCCACAGCCGAACTATGAGGCCCTTCATGGCCTGTTCGGCCACCTTGTGGAGCTCGACCAGCTGCTTCAGCTGGTCGCTCAGGGGCACCGGAAGTCCGGCCTCGACATATTGAGACGAGAACACCTTTTCCGTCGAGCTCCCCTCCTCGGTGCGGTAGAACGCGGCGGCATCAGACACACTACTGGGCAGATCGGCGAACGCTCCTGGAGAGCTCTGGATTCGGGTAAGTAACAGATAATTCACTTTTATATGCTTGCTTTGCATAAAGAATGCCTTACCCGCCACTATCTTCTTTATCGCCTCGATCTCCTGGAGGGCCTTCTGGGCTTCGGCCTTCGCGGTTTTGGCACTCTCAAGAGCCAAGGTGAGCTCGGACTCTCGAGTCTTCGAGTCACGCTCCAAACTCTCGTGTTTCTCCACGAGAGCCTGGAGCTCTAGCCGCACCTCTGCCACCCGCGCCTCTTGTTTCTCTCGCTCGGTGCGCTCCAAGGCCGCACTGTTTTCGGCCTTGGACACCGCCTCCTTCAGGGTCGCCACCTCGGTCGTGGTCCTCGCAACATTCACGTTGGTCCTGTCATTATTTGCAACCAGGTATTTCTATATACATTTACATAAGGTATTACGTACCCTCCTTGTCCTCGAGCTGCTTCTTGGCACGGCCGAGCTTGTTCTCGGACCGCTCGAGGCTCTTCTTTAATGTATCGACCTCTACAGTCAATGTGGTAGAGGTCAGCAGCGCAGCCTGCATTCCCATATTGACACATTTATGTTAGACTCCTGCGTACATCTTTTTAGATCCTCAGCTCGGCTTTTCTTTTCAAATGCCGAACTGAGCACCAGGGGCTACTGTCTATGCGGTAACATTCTTATATGTTTTACATACCGCGAAGCATGTTAGCAGGCTGGTACAGGCTTCTGTCAGTCCGCTCTTGGCGGAATGAACCTTCTGAATCACCGCACTCATAACAGTGCGGTGCTCCTCGTCGATGGAGGCGCCGTTAAGCACCTCCAGCAAATTGTTCGGTGTCTCCGGTTGGACGGAGGCCGCCGGCGTCGTAGGCGCGCCTTTCTTACGAAGGCGCCGCCTGCCGGACTCTAGAACCGTTGTTGATTCCGGAGCTGTGTCCAGCCCAGGGCCGGACTTAGATCCCTCTGGGGTTTTACCCCCTTTGGGCCTGGAGTCCGAGAGGTCGCCTTGTGGCGCCTCCAGGACCACCTCCTCCTGGTTTAGCCCCTTTTGGGAATCCACCTCAGCGTCGTCTGTAGGGAGAGGGGAGGAGGCCGTCGGAAGTGAAGTGCTATTCACATCCAACGAGTCCAGGGAGCCGCTCGACGAATTGCCGAGCTGAGCCCGGGGCGGACTGCATAATTGAATTCAGCGTCAGAAGGTACCATACATCAGAGGAGCACCATAAGTTATTCTGGTATCCGGATACTTACGATCTTGCCAGGGGCTTGACCCTGGATGGCCATTCCTCCCCGCCATCTTCGCCATCAGAGGCGTAGTCCGACAGAAGGGTCCTTCCCTTCTTGGACCCTCCGGCCTCCCCAGTTGGGACGACCTTCCTCTTCTTTCCTCCCCTCTCGGGAGGGGGAGAGGCTTCTTCTTCTTCTTCTTCTTCTTCTTCTTCTTCTTCTTCTTCTTCTTCTTCTTCTTCTTCTTCTTCTTCCTCCTCCTCCTCATCCTCCGAGGCGGAGGGTGCTTCGGGGTTGTCGGGCGATGAATCCGACACCACCAGGCGCTGGGAACTCTTTCGGGTCCCCGTGGCCTTCTTCTTCGGCACCACGTGTGGTGCCGGAACTAGCAGCTTCGTCAAGCGCGCGTCTGCTGGGCCTTCGGGAAAAGGGGCCGGGCAGTCAAACTGCCCGGATGTCCTCTTCCAGTCCTGTCAAAGGAGCAGGAGTTTAGATCCTGCATGGAATCAAACCATGAAAATCAAGTGTCCCGAGAAAGACTAAAGGCAAGCTTACTTCGGTGGCTTGATGCTTGGCGCAGAATCCGCGATCCTCGGTGACGGGTGGGGAGACCTCGGAACTCTTGAATAGCACCTTCCAAGCGTCCTCGTGCTTTGTGTCGAAAAGCCGGGACAGAGTCTGGTGCCGGGCCGGGTCGACCTCCCACAAGGTGAAGGCCCGTTGTTGACACGGGAAAATCCGGCGGAAGAGCACGACCTGGACTATGTTGACAAGCTTAACCTTCTTGTTCACCAGGTCTCGGACGCAGGTTTGGAGTCCGGTCACCTCTTCCGGACTACCCCACAATAGGCCCGTCTCCTTCCAAGATGTGAGCCGAGTGGGGATGCCGGATCGAAATTTGGGGGCCGCTGCCCATTCAGGGTCACGCGGCTCGGTGATATAGAACCACCCCGATTGCCATCCTTTGATGGTCTCTACGAAGACGCCCTCGATCCATGTGGCATTGGCTATCTTGCCCACCATGGGGCCTCCGCACTCCGCTTGACATCCGCCCACGACCTTTGGCTTGACGCTGAAGATCTTCAGCCATAGGCCAAAGTGAGGCTGGATGCGGAGGAAGGCCTCGCATACGACGATGAACGCCGAAATGTTTAGGATGAAGTTCGGGGCCAGATCGTGGAAGTCCAGGCCGTAGTAGAACATGAGCCCCCGGACGAACGGGTGAAGAGGAAAGCCCAGTCCGCGAAGGAAATGGGGGAGAAACACGACCCTCTCATGGGGCCTAGGGGTGGGGACGAGTTGCCCCTCCTCAGGAAGCCAGTGCGCGATGTCATCAGACAAGTATCCGGCCTTCCTCAACTTTTTGATTTGCCCCTCCGTGACGGAGGAGGCCATCCATCTACCTCCCGCTCCGGACATGATTGGAGAAAGGTCGAGATGGGAAGTGCGGACTTGGGCGCTGGAGTTCGAGTGCGCGGATGGACAAGCAAGGGAGGAAGAAGGCGTGAATGGAAAGGGTGGATCCTTATCCCCTTATATGGGCGGCCGAGACTATGAGCCCCCACCAGCCTAATAAAACTCGCTTATCTCCCAAGCGCCACGGTTAATGGCGCGGTTGGGTTACCCATGCCCGTATTGATGAGAATCCCGGAATAAGGGGACACGATCTCTCCTATGACAAGACGTGCCAAGGAAACCGCCTCGCTAAACACGCTGAGGTGGAACAGTAAAATGATTCGAATAAAGGCCTGGCCATGGCGTGATGTCACGCTGCAGAATACGTCAGCAGATTAGATTTGTGCAGATATTATTCTCTCTACGGTGGCATGTGGAACTTATTTTGCAGAGCCGGACACTATCCTTGTGTTCAACATCTTCTATGGAGTATTTGGAGGAGGAACCCGCCTTGCAATGCCAAAGACAATTTGCGCGCCGGACTCGTCGTCATTGAAGCCTGGTTCAGGGGCTATTGAGGGAGTCCTGGATTAGGGGGTGTCCGAATGGCCGGACTATGACCTTTGGCCGGACTCCCGGACTATGAAGATACAAGATTGAAGACTTTGTCCCATGTCCGGATAGGACTTTCCTTGGCATGGAAGGCAAGCTTGGCGATATGATATGAAGATCTCCTCCCATTGTAACCGACTCTGTGTAACCGTAGCCCTCTCCGGTGTCTATATAAACCAGAGAGTTTTTAGTCCGTAGGACGAACAACAATCATACCATAGGCTAGCTTCTAGGGTTTAGCCTCTCTGATCTCGTGGTAGATCAACTCTTGTACTACCCATATCATCAATATTAATCAAGCAGGAGTAGGGTTTTACCTCCATCGAGAGGGCCCGAACCTGGGTAAAAACATGGTGTCCCTTGTCTCCTGTTACCATCCGCCTAGACGCACAGTTCGGGACCCCCTACCCGAGATCCGACGGTTTTGACACCGACATCCATACTTTGTTTTCATACATGGATTCTATCTCGGATTGCATGGCTTCAAGCCATTTGTTGGAATCTGGGCCCGCCATCGCTTCTTCATAGTTCGAAGGTTCACCGTTGTCTAACAACATGATTTCCAGGACAGGGTTGCCATACCACTCTGGTGTGGAACGTGTCCTTGTGGACCTACGAAGTTCAGTAGCAACTTGATCCGAAGTACCTTGATCATCATCATTAATTTCCTCTCCAGTCGGTGTAGGCACCACAGGAACATTTTCTTGAGCTGCACTACTTTCCGGTTCAAGAGGTAGTACTTCATCGAGTTCTACTTTCCTCCCACTTACTCCTTTCGAGAGAAACTCTTTTTCTAGAAAGGATCCATTCTTGGCAACAAAGATCTTTCCTTCGGATCTAAGGTAGAAGGTATACCCAATGGTTTCCTTGGGGTATCCTATGAAGACGCATTTTTCCGACTTGGGTTCGAGCTTTTCAGGTTGAAGTTTCTTGACATAAGCATCGCATCCCCAAACTTTTAGAAACGAAAACTTAGGTTTCTTCCCAAACCATAATTCGTACGGTGTCGTCTCAACGGATTTAGATGGTGCCCTATTTAAAGTGAATGTAGTTGTCTCTAGAGCATATCCCCAAAATGATAGCGGTAAATCGGTAAGAGACATCATAGATCGCACCATATCCAATAGAGTGCGATTACAACGTTCGGACACATCGTTACGCTGAGTTGTTCCAGGCGGCGTGAGTTGTGAAATGATTCCACATTTCCTTAAGTGCGTACCAAATTCATGACTTAAATATTCTCCTCCACGATCTGATCGTAAGAACTTTATCTTTCGGTCACGTTGATTCTCTACCTCATTCTGAAATTCCTTGAACTTTTCAAAGGTCTCAGACTTGTGTTTCATCAAGTAGACATACCCATATCTACTTAAGTCATCAGTGAGAGTGAGAACATAACGATATCCTCCGCGAGCCTCAACGCTCATTGGACCACACACATCAGTATGTATGATTTCCAATAAGTTGGTTACTCGCTCCATTGTTCCGGAGAACGGAGTCTTGGTCATTTTGCCCATGAGGCATGGTTCGCATGTGTCAAATGATTCATAATCGAGAGACTCTAAAAGTCCATCAGCATGGAGCTTCTTCATGCGCTTGACACCAATGTGACCAACGCGGCAGTGCCACAAGTATGTGGGACTATTGTTATCAACTTTACATATTTTGGTATTCACATTATGAATATGTGTAACATTATGTTCGAGATTCATTAAGAATAAACCATTGACCATCGGGGCATGACCATAAAACATATCTCTCATATAAATAGAACAACCATTATTCTCGGATTTAAATGAGTAGCCATCTCGTATTAAACGAGATCCAGATACAATGTCCATGCTCAAACTTGGCACTAAATAACAATTATTGAGGTTTAAAACTAATCCCGTGGGTAAATGTAGAGGTAGCGTGCCGACGGCGGTCACATCGACCTTGGAACCATTCCCGACGCGCATCGTCACCTCGTCCTTCGCCAGTCTCCGCTTATTCCGCAGCTCCTGCTGTGAGCTACAAATATGAGCAACGACACCGGTATCAAATACCCAGGAGTTACTACGAGTGCTGGTAAGGTACACATCAATTACATATATATCACATATACCTTTAGTGTTGCCGGCCTTCTTGTCCGCTAAGTATTTGGGGTAGTTCCGCTTCCAGTGACCCTTCCCTTTGCAATAAAAGCACTCAGTCTCAGGCTTGGGTCCATTCTTTGACTTCTTCCCGGCAACTGGCTTACCGGGCGCGGAAACATCCTTGCCGTCCTTCTTGAAGTTCTTCTTACCCTTGCCCTTCTTGAACTTAGTGGTTTTATTGACCATCAACACTTGATGTTCTTTCTTGATTTCTACCTCTGCTGACTGCAGCATTGAAAAATACTTCAGGAATAGTTTTCACCATCCCCTGCATGTTGTAGTTCATCACAAAGCTCTTGTAGCTCGGTGGGAGCGACTGAAGGATTCTGTCAATGACCGCCTCGTCCGAGAGGTTAATGTCCAGCCGAGACAGGCGGTTGTGCAACCCAAACATTTTGAGTATGTGCTCACTGACAGAACTATTTTCCTCCATCTTACAACTATAGAAATTTTCGGAGACTTCATATCTCTCGACCCGGGCGTGAGCTTGAAAAACCATTTTCAGCTCCTCGAACATCTCATATGCTCCGTGTTGCTCAAAACGCTTTTGGAGCCCCGGTTCTAAGCTGTAAAGCATGCCGCACTGAACGAGGGAGTAATCATCAACATGTGACTGCCAAGCGTTCATAACGTCTTGGTTCTCTGGGATGGGTGCTTCACCTAGTGGTCCTTCTAGGACATATGCTTTCTTAGCAGCTATGAGGATGATCCTCAGGTTCCAGACCCAGTCCGTATAGTTGCTGCCATCATCTTTCAGCTTGGTTTTCTCTAGGAACCCGTTGAAGTTCATGTTGACATGAGCGTTGGCCATTTGATCTACAAGACATTTTTGCAAAGATTTTAGACTAAGTTCATGATAATTAAGTTCATCTAATCAAATTATTTAATGAACTCCCACTCAGATTAGACATCCCTCTAGTCATCTAAGTGTTACATGATCCGAGTCAACTAGGCCGTGTCCGATCATCACGTGAGACGGACTAGTCATCATCGGTGAACATCTCCATGTTGATCGTATCTTCCATACGACTCATGTTCGACCTTTCGGCCTCTGTGTTCCGAGGCCATGTCTGTACATTCTAGGCTCGTCAAGTTAACCTAAGTGTTTTGCATGTGTAAAGCTGTCTTACACCCGTTGTATGTGAACGTAGGAATCTATCACACCCGATCATCACGTGGTGCTTCGAAACGACGAACTTTAGCAACGACGCAAAGTTAGGGGGAACACTTTCTTGAAATTATTATAAGGGATCATCTTATTTACTACCGTGGTTCTAAGTAAACAAGATGCATAAACATAATAAACATCACATGCAATTCAATAGTAGTGACATGATATGGCCAATATCATATAGCTCCTTTGATCTCCATCTTCGGGGCTCCATGATCATCTTCGTCACCGGCATGACACCATGATCTCCATCATCGTGTCTCCATGAAGTTGCTCGCCAACTATTACTTCTACTACTATGGCTAACGGTTTAGCAATAAAGTAAAGTAATTACATGGCGTTAAATCATTGACACACAGGTCATACAATAATTAAGACAACTCCTCTGGCTCCTGCCGGTTGTCATACTCATCGACATGCAAGTCATGATTCCTATTACAAGAACATGATCTCATACATCACAATATATCATTCATCATTCATCACAACTTTTGGCCATATCACATCACAGAGCAATTGCTGCAAAAACAAGTTAGACGTCCTCTAATTGTTATTGCATCTTTTACGTGTCTGCAATAGGGTTCTAGCAAGAACGTTTTCTTACCTACGAATAACCATAACATGATTTGTAAACTTCTATTTACCCTTCATAAGGACCCTTTTCATCGAATCCGCTCCAACTAAAGTGGGAGAGACAGACACTCGCTAGCCACCATATGCAACTAGTGCATGTCAGTCGGTGGAACCTGTCTCACGTAAGCGTACATGTAAGGTCGGTCCGGGCCGCTTCATCCCACAATACTGCTGAAGCAAAATAAGAATAGTAGTGGCAAGAAAGTTGACAACATCTACGCCCTTAACAGATTTGTGTTCTACTCGTGCAATAGAGAACTACACATAGACCTAGCTCATGATGCCACTGTTGGAGAACGTTGCATAAAATAAAAAAATTCCTACATTCACCAAGATCAATCTATGAGTTCATCTAGCAACGAGAGAGAGGAGTGCATCTACATACCCTTGTAGATCGCGAGCGAAAGCGTTCAAGAGAACGGGGTTGAGGGAGTCGTACTCGTGGTGATCCAAATCACCGGAGATCCTAGCGCCGAACGGACGGCACCTCCATGTTCAACACACGTACGGTTAGCGTGACGTCTCCTCCTTCTTGATCCAGCAAGGGGAAAGGAGAGGTTGATGAAGATCCAGCAGCACGACGGCGTGGTGGTGGATGCAGCAGGGATCCGGCAGGGCTTCGCCAAGCGACTGCGGGAGGGAGAAGTGTAGCAAGGGGGGAAAGGAGGCGCCAGGTGTTAGGGTGCAGCTGCCCTCCCACCCCCCCTCTTTATATAGGGACCCCAGGGGGCGCCGGCCCTAGGAGATGGGATCTCCTAGGGGGGCGGCGGCCAAGGGGGGAAACTTGCCCCCCAAGGCAAGTGGAGGCGCCCCCTCCCCTAGGGTTCCCATCCCTAGGTGTAGAGGGGGGCCCAGGGGGGCGCACCAGCCCACCAGGGGCTGGTTCCCCTCCCACTTCAGCCCATGGGGCCCTCCAGGATAGGTGGCCCCACCCGGTGGACCCCCGGGACCCTTCCGGTGGTCCCGGTACAATACCGGTGAACCCCGAAACTTTCCCGATGGCCGAAACTCAACTTCCCATATATAATTCTTTACCTCCGGACCATTCCGGAACTTTTCGTGACGTCCGGGATCTCATCCTGGACTCCGAACAACTTTCAGTTTGCTGCATACTAATATCTTTACAACCCTAGCGTCACCGAAGTGTGTAGACCCTACGGGTTCGGGAGACACGCAGACATGACCGAGAAGGCTCTCCGGTCAATAACCAACAGCGGGATCTGGATACCCATGTTGGCTCCCACATGCTCCTCGATGATCTCATCGGATGAACCATGATGTCGAGGATTCAAGCAACCCCGTATACAATTCCCTTTGTCAATCGGTATTTTACTTGCCCGAGATTCGATCGTCAGTATCCCAATACCTTGTTCAATCTCATTACCGGCAAGTCACTTTACTCGTACCGTAATGCATGATCCCGTGACCAGACCCCTTGTCACTTTGAGCTCATTATGATGATGCATTACCGAGTGGCCCAGTGATACCTCTTCGTCATACGGAGTGACAAATCCCAGTCTCGATCCGTGTCAACCCAACAGACACTTTCGGAGATACCCGTAGAATACCTTTATAGTCACCTAGTTACGTTGTGATGTTTGGTACACCCAAAGCACTCCTACGGTATCCGGGAGTTACACGATCTCATGGTCCAAGGAAAAGATACTTGACATTGGAAAAGCTCTAGCAAAATGAACTACACGATCTTGTGCTATGCTTAGGATTGGGTATTGTCCATCACATCATTCTCCTAATGATGTGATCCCGTTATCAATGACATCCAATGTCTATAGTCAGGAAACCATGACTATCTGTTGATCAACGAGCTAGTCAACTAGAGGCTCACTAGGGACACGCTGTGGTCTATGTATTCACACGTGTATTACGATTTCTGGATAATACAATTATAGCATGAATAAAAGACAATTATCACGAACAAGGAAATATAATAATAATCCTTTTATTATTGCCTCTAGGGCATATTTCCAACAGTTAGTCCCAGAAAATGATATAAAGTTGCTATAAAATGATTGTAAAACACCCAAAAATGATAAAATAACAGCATGAATACTTCATAAATTATAGATAAGTTGGAGAAGTATCAGCAAACTATGCCGACGGCTATGCCGTCGGCATAGATAGCATCTTTTTTTGCGGCAGCATAGATAGCATCTAAAAACTGAAAAATAGTACCACATCGCCAAGGGAAGAGCAATTTGACAAGTTTAAATACTTGTCTAATCCATATGAAGCAAGCTCCAGTATTCATTAGACTTTCGTTAGGAAAATAGACAATTACTCTGAAACTTTCGGTGCCCGGGCACCGGTCCAGTTTCTGGACACTGAAGGTTAAAGAGTAATCGTCCATCTTCCATGATGGATGTCGGTGTTTTTTATTTGTCAGCACATAGGAACACCTGGGAGCAACATTCGGGCCAAACCCACACCAACATCCCCTCCGTGTAGACCCGACGCGGCCATTTCCCCCCTCCTGGTGCCGGCAGTGACGCCGTCCGTGAGGGGGGCCACACCCCGGAGACATGTGCCACCTCTTCAGACATGCCACCACACCACCCGACATGTATGAGGGCCCGGTGCAATGCTCTGGTGCCATTGCTACCCCCCAGGACCCCAGTCCCGCCTAACCCTGGAGCGGTTGAACACGAGATCTAGCCCTTTGACTTTCCACGGACGGGCTTTGACCAGTAGACCTCTCCGCCCGGTTGTGTTAGGTGAGCCTATAGGAACACCTGGGAGCAACATCCA